>NW_005842490.1:1109997-1124224 GCF_000455745.1 Alligator sinensis | reverse complement strand
GCTAGCCTGAGTTCCATCTCTGCCTTGGCCTTCCTAATAGCTCTCCTGCACTCCTGGGCCGAGGAGGAGTACTCTTCCTTGGTGATAATTCCTCCCTTCCACTAGTTGTACGCCTCCCTTTTAGTCCTCAGACATTGCTGAATGCCCTTGCTGAGCCAAGGGGGTTTCTGAGCGCTCTTACCCACCTTGCTTCTCTCAGGGACTGTTATCCTTTGGGCCTGGATGATCACCCTCTTAAGGTATGACCATCCCTCGTGGGCTCCCACCTCCTCTACCTTCTGGGCCCTTAGTGCCTCCCCCACTAGTCTCCTAAGCTCATTGAAGTTGGCCCTTCTGAAGTCAAGGGCTTTAGCCTTGGTGTGAGCCCTAGACGCCCTGCGTTGGATAGTGAAATCCAGCAGGTGATGATCGCTATTGCTCAGGTGGTCAAGGACCTGCAGTCCCCTCACCAGGTCATCCCCCATGGCCAGGACCAGGTCCAGCAAGGTGTTACCCCTTCTTCCTGTTTATTCATAAACTGGAAAAGAAAGACAAGCTTTCCTGCTTTTTCAGTTCCTAAGCAATTTAGAATTAATTCTCAATTTAGAATTAATTAGTCTAAAAGGAAGAAAATATTCTTTCTACACCAGCAGAAAAAGCTACTGCTGTTAAAAGCTGGATTATCACTTCAGTAGTCTCTGATGGATCTAAGTGCTTAAGTGACTTCCACCAGTTCACTGGTGTAACTTTCTTTTAAATCTCATCAGCAAACATATTTCTTGAATGGTTCACCCTTAGCCCTGACATTTATTGTAGCTGGTATTATGGAGGGGTGATTGTTGGATGCCCATGTCATAGCCAACCCCTCTTCTTCAGTAGTTAAGGATTAATATGGATGCCAACATTGAGAATATTGGCAAAAAAGAGCTAGAGATGGTGCTGGATTCATTTGTTTTTAATCCCTGTAATTTAACTCTGTCACTGCATATTTCTCTTTTCAAGGTCGTACTCAGTTCCTTCCAAATATCAACAGCATCAGCCATAAAACAGTGATTTCCCTATACTTTGTTCAAGGCTATGGAAACAGGCTTCAGGATAGCTGGTATATGTTCTACATTTCTCTTTAGCCCAATGCTGAAAACTTTGGCTATGACAGTTCCACCTATTTTGTCATGCTTTTGTTCATAAATTGTCATCAGATTAGGCCAGTTCTCAATATCTCTCTCAGAACAGTCCGCTACTGAGCTCCATCACATGTCTTGTGGGAGAGTTAGTTTGGTATCTCTTGCTTTCTTCAGAGCAGCTGCTGCAACGTGGTTGTTACAGAAGTATTTTGCAATTTCAACAACATTTTCTTTTATTTCTGGAGTACTGAAGTCTTTGGCTAAGAGGTGCATCAAATGAGCAATGCAGCCGTATGTCATTAGCTTAAGGCTTTCTTCACTTCTTCTCATCTTTGATATATTTGCAGCATTGTCTGCAACAAAGATGCATACTAGATATTCACATTTTTTCAGTTTGTTATAGCTTTTACTGCTGCTACTTGTAAGTATTCTGCTGTGTGCGCATTTCCTGATGTATCAGTTGTTTCTGTAATGTAGAGACAGTCCCTTCTGTTATCACACAAGCATGTATTACTAGATCATTGTGGACTCAGGTTTACAATTTTCCTCTCTAGACTCTTTCCACGGTGTTCAAGTTCTTTCTCAGATGCTTATCTAGTAATATTGTCTCAAATAGTATATGGTTAGAAGTTTTAATCCCTATTCCATGATGATATCTTTGAGCGTTAACATATCTTAAATTAAAACTATCTTTATATAGGTTGCTTTTTTTTTTTAAGTATCTTAACACAAATAAATAAATCACATATTTTTTAATAGTTGATTTTTGTCCACCCTGTTTTAAACTGCTTAAAGCGCTAATGTCCTTAACTTCAGAAAGCTTTATTGCTTCCAAATTCAAAGCTTGGGGGCAATGGGACCCGACTATTGTGATTTAAGTGCCCAGCCTTTTTTTTGCACATCAGTCTAAAACACGTCTTTGTCTTTCAGGTGACCTGGGAGTGAACAGTGGGGAAGAGCTGCAGCTCACCACCACCATCACCCACGTTGATGGACCGACAGAAGTTTACAAACTGGCTCGGAAGGAGGCCCAGGAATAACTCCAAGAACACCTCAGCTTGCAGACAAAGTGAAGTACAGTACCCAGAATGATGCGGCATCTTTCTTGATGAAACGTCTGAAATAACTCACTGTAAAAATGCCCAGTATTTATAGCATATTTTCACAGAGCAGTGGCACTCAATAGAACATTTGTAAACTTTCTTTTAATATGGTGTAGTTATACTGGGGGGAGGGATATGTATTCTCTACTGCACACGCAGCTATGCTAGAAAAACTCTAAGGTTACAAAGTCGATGTTCAAAAGTTAGGTGGTACCAGAGCTCAGCTGGTCTGTGCAGCCTTAATTTGGCCCCCCTGTGTGTATGCATCACAATGTGGTCACATATTGCTCCCACCCTTCTACACCTCAGCCCAGCCCCTGCCAAATCCATGCACAGAGTATTATTCTTTGTGCAATGTCTTACTTGAATGATCTCAAACTGAAATCAATGACATACATTAAGTTACATTATTGTGTAGGCACGTTGACCCTCAGAATTGAATCATCAGCCACATTCAGGGCTTTGGATTTGTGTGACCGTGAGCTAAGGGCATTTGGCAACAGGGGGAGTAGGCTGTTGTCCTGTATGTGGACTGACTGCTAGGAAGCTTTGCCAGTAACTGCCCCCTCACTCCCATCCTTTCCACTGCACTTTCCCAACCCTTTCTGGTTTCCCCCAACTGGCTTCTTGCTGCTATATTCCAGTGTGGCTCATTCACTTCTGTGATGTCTAGGTGCCAGCAGGGAGTGAAGGGGTGACAGTCTCTCTGCTCTCTGTTCCTAGACCTGACCTCAGAGCCACCTGTAGAAGCTGGGAGGAATAATGCAGCAAGGTCCTCTTTAGCCCCTGCAACTCCAGGGGTAGAGGTGTGTTCTTTGGAGAATCTAGCTGCCCCATTTCAACTAGTGTCCGTACAAGAGCTCTGTTTTTTTCAGAACTTATGGGAGCAGTAAATGGGGAAAAGATGGCTGGGAGGAGGGGACTGGGAGAAAGTGTCCGAAGTAGAGGGATGCAAAGATGAAATAGGGTTGGTGCAGCAGGGGATAAGAATCGGGGTGGGGTGGCAGTCACGGACAGGTCTGTGCCTGCTGGAGCACGTGACCTTCAGAACCTGGAGTGTTGCATTCCTCTGCTGTCAGGAAGCATCTACGAGATCTGGCTAATAATGCTCACTCCCCCTTCAGGCTTGGTCCACCTAGATGACAATCTACTTCCTCAGATGGCAGAGATTTGCATTTTGAAATTAAAGGGTGCCTATACACAAGCAGCAAGGCTGGTCCAATGCGCTGTAATTACAACATGTTAGAGCAGACTCGATTAATCAGGTCTGCTGGAGTGTGGTAATTACCATGCTCCAGCAGACTCCAGCATCTCATATATTCACGTCCCCATGCTTAAAAATGGCAGTGGGGAAACTTTTAACTAAAGCTTGTTGAATGACCTTTAGTTAAAGCACCCCCGCCATGATTTTTAAGGGCAGGGATGTTGATGCATGAGATGCTCTAGGCGTTTTCATTAGTGCAGCGCTTGGAGCCACTTTTATTAAAGTATCCCCCGCCCTCCCAGAGCCCATGTATAAAGGTTCCAAATTTGCTGATAACTTTTGTAGAAAGTTCTTCATGTAAAACTTTTTTTTTCCCCCCCCAATTATTTTTGAGTTCTGGGAAAGTGCAGGCATGCATGCGCATGTGCATTCTGTTAGGTGAACACTAAGGTTACCAAGTCAAGCACTCAGAAGCTAGGAAATGCTGTGATGAAGGTTGCCTGTGTAACCTTAATGCAGCACTCTCTTTAGATGCTGTCTTATTAGAATACTGTCTTCAACTGTGTGATCAGTGTGATTGTTTTCCTGCAGGAGCCTTGCCTCAGTGAAGCATAGGACAGTATATGCGCTGTGGATGAATCGAGGATATGTAGCGAAGAATGTCCTTGTGTGTAGAACCACTGTCATTCGTGTTGTCCCTGGTTCCAGCTGGACTATATTTGCAAATGTGTTCTGCACTGAACAGCTCCAGCTGAAGTCAAACATGGCTGAGCTTTAAGCACAAGGGCTAGTACAAAAATGCTAAATAATCTTAATCAGGCTTTAGATCTCAGTTTGGGCATCCACAATTATCAAAGGCTTTTGACAGTTTTAGCCATAACTTCTGTGCCTCAGTCTCCCATCTGTAAAATGGAGGTGAAGTTTATCTATATTTGCAGTGGTGTTTGTGTTGGCTACTATGGCTAACAGTATAGGAACACCCAGGAACAAATTAATTTTCACCTAGTGCTAGGTTCATTTGTCTCCAGGAAGGACTACACTTTCAAAAGAGGATGATAACATAACATTAAGAAGTAAGGTTCCTGTAGAGAAAAGTAGTGTTCAGTAATGTAATTGATTAGTATCATCATGCATATGCAAAAGGACACCAAATTAAGGTTACCCAGGCAACTGTACGTGTGACTTTTTGTAATTTTTGAATGTTTGACTTTGCCACTTGAACATTCTTTTTAACAGATTTTTATGTAATATTTATGTACTTTGAATAAATGCCTTCATGAATTCTTTTATAGTTTAGTGTAACATTTGTATTTTGTAAAGGTTCTTTACAAAAAGGGCATTGCAGCTTTAAAACCAAATCTTGTGCGTCTCACACTAACAAGTCTGTTACGATGTAGATATCTTTTTCTGTTTGCATAACTACTTATCCCTACTTATATGTCCCAGAAACAGTCCATGGGTCTTACTAAAATGTGTTTTTCTTTTTTGTTTGGTTTTGTTTATGATGTGTTCACTTTTTACAAAATGCTTTAAGCAACCTGGAAAAATGTAGATTCGTTAATTTAAATAAAATATACAATGTTGTGATTTTTGTTGTTTGGCCTGGCTCATTGACTAATAGGAAAAATTGTAACCTTTTTCTGGCTGTCATATTGTGAAGTTTTGCTCTTGATGATCTGACTTTTGTGTTTGGTGTTTATGAAAGTACAAAGCTGATTTTTGGGAAACAGAATTCTCTCTCCTGCAGCTCTGATTTTGGTGGGAGATGATTAATGAGCAACTTCATCATGGTGCATTTTTTAAATGTTCTAAGATGCAGAAAAGCACTGTTCCACTGACTGGTCTCCTCTCTTTAAACTCAGCACTTCAGAAGTAGTTAAATTCACAGTCTGTCTCATTAGCATAAGGTCTGATCCAATTTTTATGAAGTCAGTGAAAACTGAAGCTGGATTGGTGGGTCCAGCTTATGAAAATAGAGAGTAGCTAATTGAAATCCCTCTTACCTTTTTACTTCAGACTGATTCTGCTAGTTAATTTAGCATGTACATACAGGTGGGGTGCTCATGTAAAGAGAAAGATAAGTAGTCTGTGAGTGCAGCTCTTCATGCACTTATGCAAAACAATAAACTCCAGTGCATGTCATGCTGGAGGTTTTCTTCTGGGTGCTGTGTTTACACATGTACCTGTGATCACCGCACATTGAACTGGGTCAGAGCAGCCCCAGCTGGCAGGGGATGCAGGGAGTCAGCCTGCTAGCCCGGGACTGCTCTGACCCGGCTTAACATACTGCGGAGGGCCTGGCTGGGGCACAAGGTGCTTCAGTGCAGGACTAGCTGTCAGGCAGACCCACACTGAAGCACCCTCGTACCCCAGCCAATGTCTACATGTTGCTGCTGCGCAGTAAATAATGTCGCCACAGATTAGTGCTTGTATTTCACAAGTAGTAACCTACAGCGGTGTGTTAGTTTCCTGCAGCCTAATAGGGCAGCATGTGTAGATGCCTTGACTTTACTGCAGAGCTAATTAGGCAGCTCCATGTCGGGGCCGAGGGGCTGTGGCCAGCAGCCCGGGCACGTGGGCCGGGGAAGTCGGCACGGCGAACTAGAATTAGGCACTGACGCGTGGAGGTTGATTAAAGATTATTTTACTTACACCGTAGATGGTCGCGGTGCAGGCAGGAAAACTTGCTTGGTTACAGTTGTAGACAGAAGAAAAGAAGAAAAACTCGAACGATGAGAGCTCTTTAAACCGATACGAGAGTCCGTGTTGTGACTCTCAGCGAGCGCGCAGGGCAGGGGTACGTCAAGGATCGTCCGGTGACGGGGAGAGACTCTTGATGGGTGATCAAACCACCATTCGGTCCGAGATTTACGTAGAAATCCACGAGGTAATCGTGGACTCCTTGCTGGAATTCTCTCGGATTTCTCCCGGAATTCTCGGAATCGGGGTTCTCAGGATCCTCCTGAGATTCTCGGAGAGCTCCGACTTGGGCGGAAACTGCTCAAGCCTCTTATACGGCTAGCAAGCCAATCGCTAGCCGCCAGGTGGGAATAATTTGGAACCAGCCAATAATGGGACACACATTTGCATGCGAGCGGCGGGAACTCATTTGCACCGGGGTTTTCTCTCTGCAGCTGAGAATTGCACCGTGCAAAGAGAGCTCCATGTGGCAGGAAATAATTCTGCAGTGCCGAAGCGCGCACACAATCATTGGGTAATGACACTCCACAGTAAATGCCTCATGTAAATGTGCCCAGTTTGAAATACTTTGAATGAAGACAATAACATCCATGGGGGATTTATCCCTGCTTGAGCTATTGCATATAGTATCACATGATACAACGCTTATTTTGAGAACTAGGAAACCGTCTCAAAAAGACAGTCTCTTCAGATTAAGTCTGAGTGCTGAAAACTAAATATGAAACCTGCCTCTGCTCGGGCTTTAGGGTGTGTCATTCGTTTTACCTTTATTTTCCCCAAATATCCCAAGCTTGCTTTGTACCAAGAGAGGTCATTGTTGATGTTACTTGTGGGGGCTCTCAGATGTTAGGCAGTGGGCATTTTGGAATTTAGATGTGTGGTATTGAGAGAGTCTGCTTTGACTTCAGTCATGCATATCATTTTCTATGATGAGGTATAAAAAGGAAACTAGCCGCCAGAGCTTCAAAGGACAGCACACAATTTCTGCTTCCCAGCTCCTTCCAACCACATCAGCTCAAGATGGGTCTCCTCTCCTCCCCCACCTCTTCCCTTCCACTTCCCTTACTGCTCTCACTGGCCTTGCTGTTTTCCCTCCCTCTCATTCTCTCTTTCTCAGGGCTGTTTTTTTTAATGTGTGCTTCATGGCACTTCAGTTTGGCAAGGCCTACTTTTTCACCTTAAATCTTATTTTTACAATTACAAAAAGTCTTAAAGCCTTTTTTGCTATCTCTTCTTTTGGCCAGTTATCATAGTTTCTTCCAGGTACCTGAGTTTTAAGACTTCTGATTTAGCCATGGTGCTGTCTGTGTTTTATGCCAGTATTCCTGGGGGGGTGCTCCATACTTCTAGAAGTGCTCTGTTTCTAAACCTTTTGTTAACTTCCCAGGCTAGGGGAGAGCTGCAGGATCAGGCTCTGTATTACCTGCTGGGCAAGTCCATGAAGCCGGCCTCTAATTCCAGAGTATAGGAGTCCATAGGGTGCTGTGTCAAAGGCACTACTTGCCCATCAAAGAGGCCTTTGATTCCCTTCTGCACCTGAGAAGACTTTGAGCATGAACTCAAACATGATTTCAGAAGCAAGGTTCCCATGCTTAAGGAAACTGCTTAACTATCTCCTTTTTGTCCTGCCTGTTCCAAGACTTGGTAGCCTCAAGTAGACCCTTCTGGTTACATAGAAATCGTCCTGTTAAGAACCCAACCTCCTCTGGCCATTGCCCTGTTTTGGCATTTCCAGCAGTGTCACGGGGCTACGTGGTTCTGAGCAACTTTTGATGGCAGCAGAACTGGAATCTCTTCCTTCGACTGCCTCCACTAGGACAGCCTGCAAATCCATTAAGCCTGGAGACACCAGCCCCTCTTACAAGAATTATCCCTGCCTTGGTGTCTATTGGCATTGCTAGCAGCTGTCTCTGATGCTTCCCTTGGTGAAGAATACAGTCATACCAGAGTTTCTGAACCTTCTCCACGGACCCCCTGGCTTCTGGTCCAATAGCTCCAAAAATCTCTCCTAGCCTTCCTAGCATGGCCCTTGTTACATTAGGCTTCTTACCAGACAACTCCAGTAGCAGATTGTAGAGACTAAGCTGCCATTTCTTTACCTCAGCTTCATTGGTGTCCAACACAAAACAATCTGCAAACTAAGTGAATACTCCATGTCTGGGTTCCAGATTGAGCAGTTTGTTTGATACTAACCCATTTTATTTACCCTTCTTCTTTGGATGCAGCTGCCGTCTTCCCTCCTGCATTCTAGGTGGATGATTTCAGAGGTTTCCAAGACCTCGTGAGGTGGTTACTCAGACACTGCAAATTCCTTGGGAGGAAGTGGTTTAGCCTTCACAGACTGGTAGATAGCAATAGCAGCAGTCTGTTCCCAATAAAGCTGTCCACCATAATGCAAGAGGCATAATGTTGCCAAACCCTTAGATTGGCCCTACCCCCTCCTCTCTTGCTGGAGAGGACAATGAATAAGCAAAATGCTCTGCAATACATCAAAAGATAAAGAGTCCAAAAGGCTGTGCGTCACCTTATTCCTAGGAATAAAGAAGAAATCTTATTCCTAAACTAGGCAGTGTTTCAGTCTGGCTAATTACCAGTGTCTCTTGGTGTAATGCAACTTCCATATTCTATAATATATAAAATCACCTGGAGTCTAGAAGTAATTGGTAAATGCCACAAGGGATACGTTTATGCTGCTGCTTTTTGAAGGTAAGGTGGTGGGTAAAACCCCATTTCAGGCTGCCTTAGGTGCAGTAGATTATGTCCCATGGCTGTGCCTGCGGTCTCGTGATTCTAGTCTTAGCTCCAGTCTCTAGATTGCCGAGGGAGGTGCAGAACACAGTGAAGGATCCTTCCTTTTCGAGGAGCAGAGCACTTCAGCTCCAAGACTGAGGCACAGCATACTATCAAGGACTGCTGGGCCACCCTTTCCTCCCTTGGGGTCCTCAGAGCTGCACCTAAAAAGACTTTACAACCCTATTCAGGGAAGTGAGAATCTTGGCATTCTGCTGCTGCTCCGCTATATATTGCCCCCAAGAACTCGGGGGAGTTGGGGACATACTACAGCACTCCTTGGTGACCAGGCAAAATCATTGATGGGGCAGTTGAAAGATGCATTTCACTTCCAGAGACTCATTCTTCCTTCCTCTGGGGGATTTACGATCTTAGACTTCAGCTTGTGGATGAAAAAGTAGAACTTTTTCAAGTTCAAGATAGGAAGATTCACCACTGTTATACCATCTTTACTGGGGCTTTGCAACTCTAGATATTTGTTTGCAACTCTAGAGTTTCAGGATGCAATTTTCCTTATTGTTACCAAAACTTCGCAAAATAAATCTCTGCTTCATGATTGTCACAACCCAAAGGGTATGATTTCTGTTTTTGTGTGTGCTTTGGCACCACTGAATTATTTTCCTGCCAAATTGTAGCTTTCTTTGCAGGGTGCATTTCTTGTTGCAGCACAGAAATGCTCAGTGCAAAGAGTTCCCGCCATTCGTATTCTAATTCGAGCCCCATTATTGGCTTGCATTAAATTATTCACACGTGGCGGCTAGTGATTGGCTTGCTAGCCGTATAAAAGGCTTGGGTGGTTTCCGCCCAAGTTGGAGAACTCCGAGGAGAACCCCCGCAAGGGAGGACTCCACGAACACCAGGAGGAGGAGACTTCACGCTGTGTGAAGATCTCTAAGCGCTGCGGAGCCTATTGGACCCAGTGCATTTAAAGCAGGCAACAGGGGTCTGATCAGCCTCTAGCCTCTCCCCATCACCGAGCGCAAACCTCGACGTATCCCTCTCCCTGCGCGCAAAAAAGGACCCACGGAGCCTAGCAAACTTCGTGTGAGTGAATTGTAAGTGAACAAAAGGATCCACGGAGCCTCGACAACTCCGTGGGAGTGATCGAATATTGTCTGAGTCCTCAAACGAGGATTTAAGCGGAGCTGTGTCTGGGAAACTGTCCAGCCTACACCGCGACCATCTTCGGCATAAGTAAACAATCTTGAATCAACCATTACGCGTCCGTGCCTAATTCCAGCGTGTCACCTGTTCTCTCCGACCCAGCGAGCCCGGGCTGCTGGCCACAGCCCGCGCGGCGCGAAAAAGGGCCCGGATCACTCCCCGTGCCCGCACATGGCAATGAGGATGGGATCTGGAGACGGCCCGCACAATGATGAGCCAGGATAATTAACCACTGAAGTTCTTCCCATTTGGCTTCTTAACAGCCAAGGAGTCTACACTAACATTCCTGTGATCATGGCACACAAGTGATGAATTTAGGACCGAATTCTTCAGGTCATGTGTGGACTGAGAAAACCCTGAGACTGACCTCTTTGTCTCAGACATCAACAAAAGGAGCCAGTTCTGTTCCAGAGGGGGACTTCATCCCTGTTACTACCAGATGAGGCAGGACTTGTCATCATTGATCTTGTTGCGCCCAGCCTGACTGAGATCGTTCTCATTCCAAGATCTCTTTAGATGTCAATAAGCACTCCCTATTCCTAGGCCAGTTCATCCAGTACAGGAGGAGGACACTCCACTCCAGTTTGCTCACACTTGCACCTGTCAGCATAGCTACTAGAAGATCCTCTGCAATAGAGTGAATTTTCTCATCCCATGTCAAAGACATTCTCACCTCCAGCAGGAAAGACTTGACTAGAAAGGCTTATCTAGCTTAGATAAGCTTAGACAAGCTTATCTAAGCTTTTTGCCTGGCGTTGAATGAATAAGTTGCACTGAACTGTATCCTAGAGCTGAAGCATGAAGACCTTTCAGCTCAGTTAAGGTACAGCTCACTGCTGTGCTGGCTCACAATGTTCTTGTGGGAGGCTGGTCTTTCATCTCTGACCTTCTCAGGCTGGATTTTCCTCAAGATGCCCTGAACCTAGTTTTCATAATCATGTTGGAATGGCTACTGCAACTTATGGCAACCTGTTTGCATCCTCCCCTTTGTGGCTTTCCTGGTGGCCACCGTCTTGGTGGGAACCAAGTATTGATCTGACCCCTCCAATATTGGTCTTTATTGAAATAATGACTCCTTGAGGACTGCCCCAGGTTTCTGCCAGAAGTTGTTCAGCAACTTTGGCACTGTCCAGTTGGCATGCATCAGAGTCTAATATCTATAAGACTGCTAAGGTCCACCCACTGTTGGCTGTCAGCTCATTCCAACTAAAGCCCAAGGTTGACTCCTAGTGACCAAGAAACATCTACATGTCTGACACCTGCAAAGTGGTCACCTGTAGCTCTAGACTCGCATTCGCCAGGCACTACTCTGCCATGGAAGTCTCCTAGGCCACCTTTTTGGTAAAGTGATTCTGCAGTTGCTGTTTGCGGTTCCAAGGCCACCTCCAGGTAAAATTGAGACCCTTCTGGGTTTAAGGATGTGAACAGACACAACTTATCTGAAGGAGAATCTTACCCATAACTAGAGTTCTTTGATGTCAGTAACAGGATTGGGAGATGAGCAGCCTGGCTCACTGGTTACGATGAAGTTTTGGAATCAGAAGTGAGCCTAAGGCTGACAAGAGGACAGCTAAGTCTAGGGCTAACTATAACAGACAGGTCTGGAAGCTGTAGCCAGGAGCAGGAGCTAAGGAAACAGCTGAGCATCTTAGGAGCAACAGACTAAAGGCAGGAGGCAGGTCAATGACGACCCAGGGGCAGGAATTGAGGAAGTGGCTGAAAAACAGGAGCTGAGGGACCAGCTGAGCAAAAGGAGCAAGAAAGAATGCATCTTACCACCAGCAAGACCCTAAAGCCCTGGGGGCAGAAGTGCATGTACGTCCACAGTGGAACGTGCATGCAGTCAACTAGAAGAACTCTAGTGACTGGTGATCAGTAGCTTTTCTTTCCTTGTGCATCCAACCTGCTATTGGCTCTTCTAAGACTGCTGGGTACTCGGAGTGCTGAACTGAACTCCTCTTTGCGCTGTTATCATGTTATGATGGAGTGTGAAAATGCACCAATGCTTCTGGAAGCCTTTAATCAAACCCTGTTTCTGTTGCAACACCGGTGCTTTAGTGATGTGAATGGCATTAAGCCAGTGCCCACCTTGCACCTAACAAATGCCATTCCCTATATATGCTGCCAAAAATGAGAAATGACAGAGAGCAGATTTAGACTGGACACTAGAAAGAACTTATTTACAGCAAGGGCTACCAGAGTCTGGAATGGGCTTCCAAGAGAGGTGGTGCTCTCCCCTACCTTCTGGAGTCATCTGACCCCAGCGCTCTTTCCTGCCCAGGGCAGGGGGTCAGACTCTATGATCTACTGAAGTCCCTTCTGACCCTAAAAATCTGTGACATATTCTCTGAAAAAGGACAAATCATTGTATTTGTAGCCTAATAAGAACAGGTGTCTCTTATGCCTCAGGAGTAAATGGAAAACATGGTGGCAGTGGGTTAAATAAATACTCAACTGCTTGACATTTCGTGTTGAGGTGGGGGGCCTTTTTCTGAAGGCAGTTGTGCTAGAGGGGAATCATGTCAATGAGAACTTGTGGTTAGGGGCGTAGAGATCCCCTCTGCTCCTTGAGAGAGTCTGTGTTGATTAAAGCTTCTATTTTCCTAGTAGAGAAGAGACTATGTTCCTTAAAGCCAGGCTAAAGACGATCCCTGCATATTCTGAATATTCTGAGTGAACAAATTCATTAAGTGTCTGTAAGACCAGCCCCTGCCCCCAAAAGCCTTCCCTCTTTTTTATTCAGAGATGACTCAAACGTTTTTGAACAAGTACATCAGAATTGCCAGTATCCAGAGATCATTTCTGCCATCTGCTGGCAGGAATACTCATGAATGAGTAAGCCAAAAAATCGCCTGCATTTGTTTATAGCACCTTTTATGAAATGTTAAGTGTTTTTTCAGGCATTAAAGTCTCCCCAGTTGCTCGTATGCTATGCACAGATGGGTAATATGTTGGAAGGGAGGCAAACATTTACAGGGATTTCTCTCTAAGTCCACCAAAGTCACTGTAGGCAGCACAACTGAAGTGTGATTTTAAGACCTGAAGTGGGTGGTGTTAAGGAGTTGTGGTTGAGCTCAGGGTGACAAAATATGGACAAAAAAATCCATAAATATCTAGGAATAAGATTCATAGTTTCATTTGTCATTAGTTTAACTTTCTTGCTTGATTTTCTCGTCTCCCTCTGGCTGTCCTGACCTAGTTAGCATATTGCTCACAGGTGTCTTTAGGTTTGGCTACACGGGGGATGTATGCTATAGTAAAATTGTTTTTTTCTGGAATAAAGTGTCTAGCCAGAGAATTATCATAGCTTAGCGGTAGCATTGTGGTTCTACCACTGAAGTTCTGCTGGTCAGTTGTATGGCCCAGGTATGAAAACTTCTTCCTGCAGGCTTCTTCTGCCTCCTGCCCAGACATTCAGCCAAGCCATCTAGGAAAGCGAGGGTGGCTCCACTCTTCCATCTTACCCGCCTGCTCCCACTAGTCTTGAGACTGTATTTACCACCTGTGGGTGAGGCTCTTGGTACTGTCTCAGATGTTTATTATGTTAATCACATGTTGGAAAACAATCAGAAATTATTATAGAGCAGCCCTGTATTCCTTATAGGGCTTCAGAATGTGCGGGTGGCGGGGAGCGATCCGGGCCCTTTTTCGCTCCGCACGGGCTGTGGCCAGCAGCCCAGGCACGCTGGATTGGAGAGAACAGGTGACATGCTAGAATTAGGCACGGATGCGTAATGGTTGATTCAAGATTGTTTACTTACACCAAAGACGGTCGCGGTGTAGGCTGGACAGTTTCCCAGGCACAGCTCCGATTAAACCCTCGTTTGAGGACTACGACAAGCTCGGGTCTCTCCCACGGAGTTGTTGAGGCTCCGTGGGTCCTTGTGTGCGCAGGGAGAGGGATACGTCGAGGATTGCGAACGGCGACGGGGAGAGGCTAGAGGCTGATCAGACCTCTGTTGCCTGCTTGAAATGCGCTGGGTCCAATAGGCTCCGCAGCGCTTAGAGATCTTCACACAGCGTGAAGATCCCTCCTCCTGGTGTTCGTGGAGTCCTCCAACTTGGGCGGAAATCACTCAAGCTTTTTATACGGCTAGCAAGCCAATCACTAGCCGCCACGTGTGAATAATTTCACGCAAGCCAATAATGGGGCTCGAATTATA
>NW_005842490.1:1084478-1107692 GCF_000455745.1 Alligator sinensis | reverse complement strand
GGGAACTCTTTGCACTGTGCATCTCTGTGCTGCAAAGAAGAAATGCACACTGCAAAGAAAGCTACAAATTGGTGGGAAAATAATTCAGTGGTGCCAAAGCACACACAAAAACAGAAATCACACCCTTGGGTGGTGACACAGAAAACTTCATTAAATATCATATTAGCATCTGGCACAGCTGGCCTGAGTACAGTTCTCTAAATGCACCTTCTGGTCACTGTCATTCTGTACTAAATTGTAACTTGTTAATTTTGAAATAAAATATTCTCATTCTTACTCCTGGTCCATTGAACTATTTTAGCCACTGACTTTGTGGTATATGGAATACAGGAATTTTTTTTGATTAAATGTTAGAATTATCTGAGTTTTACAAAGGAAAAATCTGATAGTCCCCACTTCACCAGTACTTCTGAGAACAACAGATCATGCATATGATAAGGGGTACTTAATTTCTTTACCCATCTAGCCCTGCTCATGGCTGTAATGCTTTCCTGGTTATTTTGGGGGACAATGGGTTTTTTAACCAGGCTCTTGGGGATCTCTCTACAAAAACACCACCCTAGCTGGCAATGATTGGTTTCACTGTTGCCAGTTTCCACTGGGAGAAGGTACAAACTGAACTGAGCTTTGCTAGGGATGTAGTATGTAAGACTTGCTCAGATAAAGCTATATTATCATAGTATCATAGTGCTTAGAGTTGGAAGGGACCTAAACAGATCATCAGGTCCGACCCCTGCCACAGGCAGGAATGGGTGCTGGGGTCATATCACCCCAGCCAAATATCTGTCCAGACTCCTCTTGAAGATCCCCAAGGTAGGAGACAGCACCACCTCCCTTGGGACCCCATTCCAGAGCCTGGCAGCTCTGGCCGTAAAGTAATGTCTCCTGATGTCCAGCCTGTAAAAGTTAAAGTTGTTTTGGAAAATATATTTCATGATAGACAAAACTATGGCATTGGGTGGCTACTTAGTGAAAATTCTAATACTGGGTTAATTAAGGAGCTTGTGACTGGCCTAGAAATGTGAACATGCTGTTTAGACCTGTGGTACATCTGTGTCTGCCTTCACAAGGTAGGATGTATTGTTTCATCTGAAATGCAGAGGGATTCTGTTTCTCACTCTCCAGGGTTTCCTTTACTCTTGGGGTGTTCATAATCATCCTGTTAGAGCAGTTTCCGTTGGATTTGATTGGTCTTTGATGTTGGGTTTTTGAAGACACTTGACAAGCAATCTCCTGTGCTATGCTCCTGTCCTTTTAGATGATCTTTTTGGAGAGCATAAAATGGTAGGTGTGACAGTGCCATTATGAAGGCAAGCTTCGCTGTCAGTCATAATCATGCACCTATGCATCTTGTAACAGCCAGGTTGAAATCATCCCACCCACAATGTCTAACTAAAATAAATACTGGAGCATATCATAAAGGAACTGAGGAAACAGCAGGCACCTAGAAGACAACAAGGTGATAAGGAACAGCCGACGGGAGAGCAGTGAGTATTATGCACTTTGACATGGGTAAGGTTTCTGATACTATCTATCACCTGTGACATTCCCGTAAGTAAACTACAGAAATACAGTCTAGGTAAAACTACTGTAAGGAGAGTGCATAGGTGGTTGGAATGGCTCACTGTGCTCAAAGTGTAGTCTTCAATGGCTCAGCGTCTAGTTGGGAGGGAGATATCAAGCAGAGTTTCCTAAGGGGTCTATCCTAGGTGTAGTGTTCAATATCTTCAATAATGATCTGAAGGATGGAATTTAGTGTGTACATTTAGTAAATTTTTACATGACACCTGGCTAGGTGGTGTAGACAACACCTTGGAGGATGGGATTAGAATTTAAATGGCTTTGATAAATTGAAGGAATGGTATGAACTTAGGAGCATGAAATTTGATATGGATAAAAGCAAAATCTCTTACTTAGGATGGTACAATCAAGCACACAAATACAAATTGAGGAACTATTGACTGGACTACAATAGTAATGAAAAGGACCTAGAGGCTGTAGTGGACTACAAGTTAAATGAGAGTCAATAATGTGCTGTTATTGCAACAACAACCACCAAGCTGATAGCCTATTAGGATGTATTAGCAAGAGTGTTGCAAGTCATGGGAAATAATTCTACCTTGTGGTAAGTGGGTACTAGATCTGTCTGCTCTCACAGGCAGGCTTTGTTGCTTTAGGAGCTCCTCAGAACAAACAATAGTCCATAACACGAACAGTAATCCTTAACCCAAACAAAAAAATGAGCAAGGCAAATCATCAACCTCTGTCCAGGCAGCAAGAGAGGGCCCTTTTAGCTCTGGAACTTCCTAGAAGGCAGCTCTTCTGGGTTTCAGTCCACCACTAGGCTGTAAACTGTTCCTTCCCCAGATCAAGTTCCTTGTTCTCCACCGTGCCTGGACTTTTAACTGCTAGCTAATCATTTACAGCTGGGCTCCTACCCCAGGACTGGCTGCCTCACTTAAAGGATCAGACCACCCTACTTCATTCACCTTGAGTATTGTATCCAGTTTTGAGTACTGCGCCATAAGAAAGGTAGAGACAAATTGGCAAAAGCTCAGAGGAGAGCAACAGAAATATTTAAAGGTCTAAAAACATAATAGGCAAGGAAAGGCTGGAAAAACTGGGACTATTTAGTTTGGAGAAGAGAAAGCTGAAGAGGGAATTTGATGAGCCTTCAAATACAAAAGGTTGTTCAGGAGATGGTGATTTGACTGTTCTCCAGCTCCACAGTGGATGTGACAACAAGTAACAGTCTTAAATGGCAACCACAGAAATTGAGGTTGGATATTAGGAAGAACTTTCTACTATGGCGGTGATTAAACACTAGGTTACCTAGAGAAACTGTGGAATTTCCATCACCGAAAGATTAAAAACAGGTCAGACAAATACTTGGCAGGAACGGCTTAAATCAGCGGTCCTCAACCTTTTGCACCTTACGTCCCACCTACGTAAGGTCAAAGAATCCTGGTCCCACCGGTCGATGAGTGTGGGGGGGAGAGGCCCCCAGAGGCCAGTCGAAGAGCTGGGGGTCCTCCAGTGGCCAATTGAAGTCTCACCGTGGCACTTCCAATTTCACTGCCATGACCCAAATCCCACCTAGAGGACCTTCACATACCACCAGTGGGACGCATCCCACCAGTTGAGAAACCCTGGCTTAGATAAGTGATTCTGCCTTAAGCAGAGAGTTGGATTAGATCATCTTCTGGGGTCCTTTCTATCCCTATATCCTGTTATTTAATCTGGAGATGCTTTGAAGCTCATACAGAAAAATTACACAATGGTGTTTCTAGTGCAACCTTCCAATCCAGCTCCTAGCCAGGCTGATGAAGAAAGGAGCTGTGTACCAAATGCAACATAATCTAAATTCTCACTTTTTCTTACTGGGAAATACTAAAAACTATACCTTATAATCCTCTTGGGGTTTTGTTTTCTCCAAACCCTCGGGGTTTAGTACCAGTTTGGTGGCATCTCAGAGATCAATATTTGGCAGAGCACAACCAAGCAAGTAACTACCAAAGTAAGCTTGACCACGTCTGTGCCAATTGATCCTGGGCAGCCTACTACGTGTCATAACTTTGTAAATATGTTGCTATTTCTAAGTCATGTCCTGCTTTCCTTCTTTCCACTTATGACACCCCTCCCTTCACATTGTTCAGGTTTTCCCAAGCTAAAAAAAAATGCTTAACACGCACCATATTGAGTCAACTTTGTGGACTGCTCTGGCAATTGCTCTCAAGTCTCTCGTTTCTAGAAGACTACAAATAAAAAAATCCGTTCTACTGTATCTGGACAACAGATGTTGGCACAGAGCTGGCTGTATCCTTCCATCTGTTTCTATGGTGTATCACTCATTTGTTTTTGTTAGGACTGGGAAAGACATTTTAATAACTAAAAAAATTGCTTTTCCCAAGTATTTGCTGACCTTGCTGAAAAGCCTGTTCCGTTTGAAACGCTGGAAGCCAGTTCCAAATGACTCTAACATTAGTGGAGAATCAGTATCCTTTGAATCAGCAGTTCTGTGGCTTCCTAGGAGGACCCTCATTAGTACAGCAGGAAGATTTTAGGGCAAGGATGAATTCAAAGACTGATATTAAGAGAAGGGGTAATCAAACTATTAGCTTGAGCTGTGAGGTGTAGGAAATCTGGAAAACAGGACATCTGGCATCAGGATTTGGGTGTTATTACAGCAATCCTGGAGCAAATGCTGTTCTCTCTGGACTTTTTATGGTTTCTTCTCCTGCTCTAAGCTGTGACAGGTTTTTCTCTGAGGTAGCTCATTTCACTGCTGATCCTTGAGAACATGTTTCTAAAGCATTTATATGAATTGCTTTTTAAAGCTGCCTGGTCATGTTGGAAGTGCTTTCAACTGCCATTAATTTTTATTACCAGGCTGAGATAAGCTAATGTGATTAGTTCTGCTTCCCCTGCATCGCAGTCCTCGTGCAGAGTCCTTCCTAAGATGGCAAGTTGGTTGATTACTTCTTCACATCTCAGCCAAGCCTTTGCAGCAGTGGAGCAGAAGTGACAATTCCAGCTTAGCCTTTTTAGCCTGCAGGAGTTTTAATACTTTATTCCTCATTAATACCATGTCAAGCGCTTGGGGGAACAACGCAGCATCAGCACTAGGGAAGGGGCCACTGACGGTACACTCTCAGGTGACATCAAACAGTCAAGAGCTTCCATTTTAATACACACTGGAAGCGTGGAGAGGGGCTGTAATTCAAAGCAAAGTACTGACCTAGGTGATGCTTCTTTTAAATATCATTCTGTCCGGTAGGTGTTTCCTGTAACCACAATGTATCAGCTCTGCCCTCTGCCTCTTGTTTCTGTTTCATAGTATTGAAAGTGTTTTGAGAGAGTCATTGAAACCAATCCAACCTTTCAGCTACAGCTGAGATTATCAGATCAGCAACCTTGTGTATATGAGGGTTTGTTTACCAATACCCATTACAGGGATGTCGGTCCATACCATATTTTATCACATACAACATGCACCTTTCCCCCAAAATCAGCCTCCCAAAATAAAGGTGCATGTATTAAGTGGGGAAGCTGATTTCAAAGCACCCTGCTTTGATTCCTGCTCCACAGTGCAGCAGCTGTTTGAGTCAATTGACTTAATGGCTCATTGTTCTTCACTCCACAGGTGTTAACAGTCATCTCCTTTGTAACGGTCTTGATGTTCCACAAATCAAGCTAACTTTTCTTAAGGTGATTTTGCAGACTTCTAGCTGCCCTATCCTTCTATTTCACAGCCTTGCAGACTTTTTTTCAAAATCACAGCTCAATCCATGGAGACAAGTCTTCAGCAGCAGCTTTAGTTAAGCAGGAAAAGGAGTCAGCTGAAGACAAGCTCTGTCCCTGCTCTGTGCAGCCAGGGCTCTAAAAAAATCTTTTTATTTCTTTATCCTGCTTTTCCAAAACAAGGTATGTATTATATTCCAGGGCACAATGGATGTGAGAGAATATGACTCTAGCATGACTACAAACAATGGAGGCATGCTGAGGCCGTGCCCAGACTGTATACTTACTGAATCTCATAGTGATGCCCTCAGATACGCTGTAATGCTCTGTGAAGGCAGCCCCTGTGCCAGTAGCAATGTAACCACATCCAAGGGTGCTAAGGACAGGCTAGCTGGCACTGTCTCTCCCTCAGCAGTGCAATCAGTCTGCCTGCCACCTTGCAGAGACATTTTGACTATGAGCAGGAGCTGAGTAGAACCATCTTATCACAGAAGCAAAGTCTTAGCAAGACTGGCAAATTTGCCACTGTTTAAATGAAGTGTTTTGATTTAGCTCAACTGCCTCCTTTTGCATGCATTTAGTCATTTACCCTTACCCATTCTTGTGTGATTTCACAAAAGCAGATGTAATGTGGAGCTGTAGCAATCATGGGCTCTTCAATGACTTCTCAGTGCATTTGGGAGGGATTCAGACATGAACTAATAGAGAAAACTGGCTGATAATAGAGTGCAACAAGAATAGAGGCATGTGACAGAACTAAGTAGTTAGTTTTAGTGCACTCATTGCTGTCTGTGCACGGTGGTTGAGCCTGGCTTCCATTCTAGATGGTGGTCATGTTAGTGTGTACAGATAGGACACCTGCGGAAGAGTGTTTTGTGCCTGAAAGGTTGTCTAACTTTTCTCCCAACCATATAATTGATCCAAAAAAAGATATAACCAATCTTCCTTCATCACTATCATTGTCAGCCAGGGGAGTGTGCTGGAAGAACTCTGTATGGATGGTTTAGCCAAGTCTTGGATATAACCAACCTCAATCTGGAAGGAGGAGGAGGCATATACAAAAAACTTGTTAAATGCCCTGTGTTTTCATCAAGGATTATACAAATCAAGTACTAGCTGCCGCTTGAATGTTTATTCTTGAGAATGACTCTGGAAATAATCCCTTTCATCTTTCTGGAACAATTCCTACACATACAGCCTTGAAAGACCCAAGCGTTTCAACGTTATTTTAGGAGTGGTACAGGGAATGGATGAGTTAGTGTATATATAGAAAAAGAGCATACATCTCCCGAAAGAAAGGGTCATGGCTATTTTTACCTACAAGTCATCTAGCTACAGTTTGCGTGTAGCTTTGGATCCAGATTCCATTTCCTCTTCCAATTAGTATGTTACAAAAAGTGGAACAGATTCAATAGGAGAGATATTTGGCACATCCTACTCCAAATAACCGGTCATCTGGTTCTTAGGACATTCTCCTGGCAGGTAGGAGATGTGGGTTCAGTTCTTTCAGGCACAGACCGGACTTGAATTCAGTCTTCCACGTCCTTGGTGAATATCCTAATCCCTGGGCTATTAGGGGAACTATTACTTCCACTCTTTGTTTTCTTAGCTTTCATTACAAGCACTCTTTACAAAGCTGTTCAGCTTTGTGTTATGAAGGAAAAAAAGTCACTCTTCAATCAAAGTCTCTCATACTTTTCTGTTTTGTAAGTAATTTAGGAGTAATGGGGATCAACAGACATTTGTAACTTGCTTGCAAGGATACTCAGGAACAAATGCTCTGCCAGCACCTTTGAGACCATCCTGACCTAAGGTATGCTGCTCCTTAGTGCTTTCCATGAAGAATTATGCCTTAAGTAGGGCCCTTCATAGTGCTTTCTGTTTACAATGAGTTTCTGTTTAGGCTAGGACTCTGCATATTGTCACACCCATATCCTGTGGGAACACCCACAAAAGGTAATGCAGTGTAGGCTCCCCCCATATCCCAATAGGAGTACTGAGAGTGGACATAGCTGGACCCTAGCGTGCAGACAGAAGTCACAATTTTCACCTGATCTGGCCACAGAAAGCAGTTTATAGCTGTGACCAAACACAAGTGCACAGCTGCAGACAGCTTCAAAAATGACTGATTGGGTGAAGGACTCCTCGTTGCATGAGGTATCAGATCAAGATGTTTCACAATGTAGCTTCTTTTGTCACTTGTGTCTGCAGCGCTCCCAGCCTGTTGCTGTTTTCAGAAGGGCAGGGGGGAAAGGAAGCAGAGGGAGTTCAGTCTGGGGCAAAGGTAGGCAAAATACAGTCCACGGGCCAGATGCGGCCCACCAGGCCGTTCTATCTGCCCTGCAGGGCCCCTAAAAAATTTAGAAAATTAATATATATCTGCCCCTAGCTGCCTGTCATGCGGCCCTTGATGGCTTGCCAAAACACAATAAGCAGCCTTCAGCCTGAAATAATTGCCTGCCCCTGGTCTAGGGGGTTTTCAACCTCCATTGGATGGTGATGTGGGTGTATTGGAGCCGTCTACCTCAGGGGGGCTCCAATACTGTACACCCATCCCACTCTTCAGCACCAGCTGGGGAACCCCAAGAAAGAGCTCCCTCCGCTGCCTTGCTCTCCTCCCATTCTGAAAACAGCAGCACTAGCAGGGAGCCCTGGTCATTACTATGGGAACCTGGCTGCAGGGGCAACTAGATTCCCCTCTCTCCTGAAACCAACAGTGAACTTCTGTTTGGTCTGGGGTAACATAACTCAGAACGCTTTGTAAAAATGGCTCTGAGTTACAGCTGGGAACCGCACTTCTGTCTGCACCCTTGGGTATCAGTCAGGTTGGAATAGGACTTTTCCATAATGGAGGGTGAGCATCAAAGCTGGCAGCCCACCTATGGAGGAACTGCTACACAGAAATCTCTGCAGAGCTCTCCAGTTCAGGTACCTCCCTTCGCTCTTACTGCCAGAGAAGAAAAGCTGGTTAAACAGCTATGAATTCTTCAGTATGACTGATGACTGTGAACGCTTCACCAGACCAGTGTCTTTTGCACAAAAATGCAAGACAGTGACTGGAGCAAGACTAGGTTGTGGTGACAAGTCTGCCACAAAGAAAATCAAACTCCGCTAACGGCTGTAACCCATTAGGCACAGAGAAAGTGGAGCTTGTGGTACCTAATACCAGACCCATGCCATAAGATAAGTCATGGTAACAGTCCTCAACCTTCTACCATACTCAGGCCTCAAAAATAAAAGTAATGGTTAAAACTATTGGCAGAGATCTGACACTCATTACATGTATATAACAAGACTCAGCCCAAATTGCCTAGGGAGAAAACTGCAAACTACATGTACATCTCAGTTGAGCTAAGTGTCACTAAACAAACAAAAGAACTAAAATATCTACTTTAAAGCAAAGCCTGTAAGAGAGGAGGAGCCAAAGTACACTGAAAACATGACTGTAAATATTTCCTGGTTAACGCATTCCTCCTTAGATTAAAACATATTTCCCAAAGCAAACATCCAATATCCATCTTAAGTTTTACAAATGTCTAAATGTTTATTATGCTAACCCAGTGTAATCTCCTGAAACTCACACCTATTGTCTCCAGTGGCCTCTGATCTTCACTATCTCTATTTATTACATTTTAACAGACCTGCTTTGGTCTAATAAAAGGTATCGCATGTACCCAAAGAACCTTGTAACATCTTCCCTTAATCAAGGCATCTCTCTCAAAGCAGGCATCCAATGCCTGCCTGAGGTTTTGTAAACATACAACTATTTATTAAGCTATTGTAAATCCCATGTCAAAACAACTGCCAAAAGGCAGTAGTACCCAAAACCCCCATCCCATTTAATTCCAAACAAATCAAAAGCTTGCAAACACACAAACAGAATGCAAATGGTAATGTGTTAATTCTGTTCCTGCTTGTTCAAACTTTGATTAACAACTACTGCCAAAAGGCAGTTTTCTGTAACCAAATACCCAAAAGGTACCTTGGTCAGTCAATTAACTATCAAGAAGAAATGCTTTGAGCTATACAATTAAAGCAGTATAAAAAGCAAGACAGAACTGCCAGCAAGGTGTGCAGGCCAGGGAAGATCAAGAAGCCATCCTGCACCCAGCCCACGAGCGAAGGACCCACGCTGTGTGAAATCTGTAAAGACAAGAACCACTTCCTGCTTGCTTGGGTAAAATCTCTTGCAGCTAAAATAATACATGCACTGTCATAGCTCATGTATCAAACATTAAGAGTCTTTTTCTGTCATTTGGTTTTATAGCTTGTTGGTAGTTATTAAAACAAGCCTTTCTGCTATTAATCAACCAAGTGTTGTCAATTCTTAAAGCAGTTGTTTCCTTTAAGCAATTTACATGAGGCAGCACCTCCTTGTTAGTACTCATTTCAATAATGATGCTAAATATTCTTGTATCTAATCTTTGTATCAGGAACTCGTCAGGTGGTGATACTTGACAGTTTATTATCAAATGCTTTAACCGAAAGAAAATCTTATTAAATCCTGTGCTATTGATATTTTGAAGAGAGGCCAAAATTCAGCCTCACATAGGTTTAATGCCTAGACTAGGATTATTTCTGTTTCAAGGTTACATCACAGGTAACCTATATATTTTTTTGTTTTTAAAAACTATCTTTTAAAAAAAAAAGTAACTTTGTTACATTATGATGTTGCCATTTTGAAAACATAGCACATGTATCAGGCAAAAGTTTAGTGAATTATGTCGGTCTCATAGCTGCCAAACTAATAATTATTGTCCAAGGCAGCCTTTGGGTTTTATTTATTTTTGTAATCCTTTTAGTTTAGAATATATTCAGTTTAAGCTCCCTGGAAAAAAAAGATGACTTGCTTATGGTCATAAGGCATCTAATGCACTCTTCTTTTGTGGCTCTGGCTCACAGTGAAGAGATGGTGCTACAGTAGGTTAGTCAGGCAACATAAGGGACCATCTGCCTTTTGATAGTTTGTTGTAGGCCCTGATCTTGCAAACACTTATGCGTCAGTCTTTTATGCCGTGAATAGTTCCCTGGACGTCTCCATGCAAGTGTCTTTGCAGGATTAGGTTTGTTAGCTCTTAGCTGGATAGAGGCCTGGTTCTCCCTGTAATATGGACTGTGCTTTCTAAATCTAGGCTCTGGGAGGTGCACACATTTTCAAAGCACAGTAGTTTTAAAATGAATTGGCCAAAGTGAAGTGCATCTCATCTCTCTCATAAACAGAGACTCCCAAGGTGAATAGCTTGGAGCTTTACTTTTAGTTTGGGGAAAATATTTGCTGCCACCTGCTGGTCGAGGAAGATAAGTCTTTTAAGTAAGCCTTTACGCAGGTCACACATGCACTTGTGTGTGCACGCAGTCCCAGTAGCACCCTGGGATGGTTATAAGGGTGTTGCAACACCTACATATGATTCACAGGATAAACTTGGATATTTCAAATAGGAATCTATAATGTCAAAACCCTTCTGCTCTCCTGTGGGCTTTCTGAGATCTCTGCAGCAGAAGGACGGTTCTTACTTTTCTGTAGCCAAGAAACAAGTGGAGTGAAAGCTAAGCGCTGGCATTTTCCTAGTCTCTCCTGCTGAGGCCTCCTAATCTGTGGCGTCCTTCTTAAAGGACCCTTCCCCCTTGTCCCTTCTTTCTTTGTAATAGGAATAGAAGTGGGCCGTGTTAGAGGCATTCCTTGGGCTGGAGCGGGAGAGTTTTTACTTTTAACTTTTAAAGGCCTGGAGTTGAGCAGGAAATGCTGGTTAGTGATAAAACACCCCTAGCACCAGAGCTTGAAACCCCCTTCATCCCCAGCACCTTTCATGGGGTCACACACCTAGAAGGAGCTGTTTACAGGCAACTTTATAGGCTGTAAAGGCAGAAGAGACCATTACAATCACTTGGTCCAGTGAGCCTCAGCCAGGGTGCTACTGCACCCTGAGGTGTCCCAAGATCTTTTGAAGGGTGCCCCAAGGTGTGAGGACAGACGCACAGGCTGAGGCTCCTTCCCACCTGGCTGCTCCCCTGGTCCCATTGCCCAACCCGTCTGCAAGGAGGTAAGCACTGTAATGGCTGAATTAGTTTTTGGATGGGGTGCCACCCAGTTCAGAGAAGTTATGGAGGCATGTCTCAAGACTGAAAAGGCTGAGAACCAATGATCTAATCCAGAGGCAGGCAAAGTCCAGCTTGCAGGCTGGACTGGGCCCACAGCAGACTCCATTTCCCAGCAGCCCCTGCCCATGTCACTGCAGATGGTTTCCATGGAGACCCCAGCAGTGGTAGGGCCCTGACACCATGCAGCCAGGGTTTCTATGGAGACCGGCCCCAGCAGTGCTAGCAGGCACACGGCTGGATGGGGAGCCGCTCCAGGGGTGGGATCTGGTGGTGGCGACAGCGTGGTCCAGAGCCGGGGCAGAGCCACAATCCACCCGGTGCCCCGGGCAGGATCATGGCTCTGTCCTGGCTCCAGACCACGTTGTCACCACCACAAGATCCCAGCCCCGACCCCAGGGCAGCTCCCTGCCCAGCCAGCTCCCTGTCAGCACTGCTGGGGCAGGCTCCATGGAAACCCTGGCCCTGTGTTGGCACAGCCCCACCTGGGGTCTCCATGGAAACCAGTCACAGCAACAGAGACAGAGGCTGCTTGGAATTGGAGTCTGGCCACCAGCCAGCTCCACCATTTTGCCCACCCGATCTAATTAGACCATGGGCATAACACAGGCATTAGGATTTCAGCGGTTCTTCTTCTAGCCCAATAACTAAATTCAGTTTGACTAAAGCATACCTTTTAGTACCAGATGCTGTCCCAACCCCATCAGTGAGCTTGTCTTTTGCAGCTCATAGCAATAAAAGGCAGTGAAATGCAAAACACTCTCAGCTGACGTCCCAGATGTGAATGGAATAAGTAGGAAGTCAATGCATCTGGAGTGCTATTAATGTTGCTTACGCTCTACAATTATGCCAGGAACCTCATTAGCAAAGCAGTATCCCCCTGACATTTGCAATGCATGAGACATCTTATTTGTTCATAGGCTTACCTCCTACGCATTGTGTGGTTACCCCGTGTATAAAACCCTTATATTAACACCTAGTGAGTGGAGAACAATTTCTTTTGAAAGATGACTAATTAGTAGCAGGAGGAAAATGTCCTGAACAACATCAAATCTCCAAATAGTTGATTCATCTGGAGTGAATATAGCACTTAAGTTTTATTACTGTAAAAGAAGTACAGTTTGCCAGAACCAATTTCCATTCTTCTGCATTTACCATGCAGCAATAATCTGGTTTTACTACTGATTGTCTTATTGTTACAACATAGGTTTTCCCTACTCCCTCTACTCAACATAAAATTTTAATCTGTTTGTTCTGGGATTTTTTAAGCAGCCCAAGGGAGTTAGAAACGTATGGGTTTAGCCTCAGCTGCAAGTCCCAGCCCAGGTTCCTCATACATTATGGCTGGATTCTAATCTTAATTTCCCCTATGTTAATGCCAGGTGTCTGTCTTTCAATACCAAGGTGTTCAGCTGACATACTGTACATCTGAGATCAGCATCATCCCTATTCTTTACTGGCTTCCAACTTTGTAGCATTTGCTTCTGATTTTAAAGCTTCATGTTTATCACAGTATAATTAATAAACAAGGGGACTATGGTTCTTAGAAGGGGCCAAGGGTTTACTTAGTAGGAGCCCCAAGTTAGGATAAATGCTCACTGGGCATCTCTACCCCAGATGTTTACTGAGGAGCTGCCTAATTAGCTCCACAGTAAAGTCTCCATGTGCAACCCTACAAGGTGGCAGTAAGCTAACAAATGTCCCTGTAGGTATACGAGTACTATCCTGAGGCAGCTTTATTTATTGCACAGTAACACATATGTAGACACTGATGGGGCTGGCTGGAGCACAGTGGTGCTTCAGTGCAGGGCCTGCTTGTTGGCTACCCCTGCACTGAAGCACCCTTGTGCCCCAGTCAGCCCCTCTGCAGCACGTTGAACCAGGTTGGAGTAACCCAGGACTGGCAGGCTGACCCCCTGGGCTCCCTGCCAGCCAGGGCTGTTCCACCCCAGCTCGACATGCTGCTGTCTTGGGTGCACATGTAAAGGCAGTGCCTGGGAGCAGTAAACTCTGGTGTAATGTGCACCAGAGTTTATGGCTTTGTATTAATTACACGTGTAGATGCACCCACTGAGTAACATCCCCCGGGCAATCTATGCTGGGTAAAAATTTCTGCATGACTCCAGTTAGGGGAGGACATCCCCAGCACAGATACCAGACATACGGCTGTTGTCTCAGACTCCTCCTTTTAGGTCCCTGTGTAAGTGCCAAGAGGAATGCTCTGGGAGAAGAATGGGCAGGGGTGGGGTGGCAGCCCTGATGCTTTCTGCAAGGTTAGGGCCTACCACTATTTAAATTAAAAGTGGCTGCTCCAAGCCTTGCAGCAGCTCTGTCCTGGGAGGGTGCAATGATGGCTCACATTTGCCACAAACCTCTTACCCTGTGCTGCAAGTTTTGTGCTCTGCTCCTTATGCAATTTCACCCAATATCTAGGTAACCAAAAAGGAGGCCATATCTTACAGAAGTGTGCAGCATCCAGCTGCTGGCCTGGATCTCAGTGGCATTATTGCAGATTCTCTCTGGTGTGAGCACAAGATTGGGCTTCTGGCTCCTTCCTCTTGGGCCTTATAGTTATACTCCTGCTCCCCCACCAAAGGACACAATAGAGCGCACAACTGAAGACAGTGGTAGCCATATACATATGTGATAGCCATATGCCCCTACAACAGAGACTGCATCCTCCTGGCTATGTGGAGTGTAAGGTGCGTGTAAGTACCAGTTGTCCCTTGAACCCTTTGGAGAGCAAGTGTGATGCTGCTTGTGTGAAAGAAGACTTTCCCTTCTTCTAATTGTATGTAAAGGATAGGACATGGCACTATTTACCGCTTCCTTTAAATACTTGTGGGCTGTTGCAAAATTTCTTAATCATCAGTTAATCAATCATATGATACCTGCCAGGGTTGTGTTTCACAGTGAACTCTCAAGGGTCATCACCTCTGTGACTGCAGCTACTCATGCTGGTACTCCTGGTTTAGTCAAGGGCAAAGCCCAGCATTGGGGTTTGTCTAGTTCTCCGTTACTACTTGTCTCTTCCTGCATCCATCTGATATACTGATGACAGGCATTTTCAAGAGATTCGGGAAAAAAACCTTCAGGGTCTTCAGGTACTTCCTTTCTCAAATCAAAAAAAAATGAGATGGAAAAATCATTCTCTCCTGATGAGAAGAGGCGGAAGAGGGCTAGACCAGGCCCATCAGCTGCAGATCTGTTTATACAAACATCCTTCCACAGCTAGCTTCTGTAGAAGGTAGAATTATGAAACTGCATATCAATTGAGACAGAACTTGGCACCTGTTTTCATATATCCTCTTACAGGAAATTGTGCACCAGCAATTGCATGGATGTAGGGACATTACAAACAGCAACACTATTTTCTAGGCTTTTAGTATTATCTAATACAATTACAAGGAACTGGCAATGAGGGGAAACCCAACCCTGAGCTGGTCCTGCCATGTTTGTAGACAGGTGACTATAGATTTGGCATTGCTCAAAGAGCCAGCTGAAGTGAAAGACAGCTGTTAGAACTGAAGGCTGCCTGATGAGATGCTATGGCTGTGACATCAGTTGTTTGACTTGTCACTTCCCATGTCTATGGTGATGTGGGACTGATGCCTAGCAACTAGACCAACTGCTGATTAGTGACATATATTCTGTCTTGCTCATGGTGCTTTACTGTTGTTGTTTTCCAGTTAGCAGCACTGGGGGGGATGCCTGTGTGTGTGTGATGTTGCGGGGGTTCCCAGGCATTGTTTCACAGAGGTGAAAGATGCTCCATAGCACTAATAACAACCCTCCTACCATATAACTGGCTCAATTACTGAGGCAGATCAGCTAGCAGTGCCATGTCTGCTCCTCCCAGCTCTGAATCACTGCCTGAATCAGCTCCATTCTTCACAACTGCAAGGAAGTGTGTGTATGTGTTTGAATTAATTAGGCAGCATTGATGACAAAATCTCCTCCACAACAGGGGAGAGATTAAATGTAGTGAAGGTTCTGGATAAAATGGGAACTGATGCTGCTTGGGAGCCCAGTGTAATGGTCAACCAACTGGCCCTATCCAGGAATCCTTGTGTGCCAAGTACAGAAAAGAGACTCGTCTGCTCTCATTGAAGTCTCCAAGTGAACTCTTGCCTTCAGTGGAGAGTACAGGCCAGCCTTATGACTTGGGACATTGCTCTACAAGGAACTTATGTTGCACTTCCCACCACGCACTGCAGCTGTAGGCTTTACAGGAAAGATCCTGTCTGAAGAAGCCACCCAGGGACTGGTAGAACAGCTGCAGAAGCAGCCAAGCAGGGACTGAGGGCACAGATGGTGTCATTTGACTGCTGTCTTCAGCTTTCACTCTGGCCATTATCTTGCTTGTGCTGGTTGGCTGTTCTTCCCAATCCTGACAAAAATCATGATCAAAGCAAGAAAAAGCATAACACTGAGACTTTATGCTCTGCTCCTGTATGAAAACCTTCTTTCTCTTAGTCTCTGTTGTGTCTGTTTAGAGGGTACACTTTCTGGGGCACAGACTCTTTGCTATGTTTGTACAGTCTCGCATAGTGCCGGCCTCCGTTTTCAGTTGGCCGTCATATACTGCAGGAATCAGTAACAGTAATATAACATGACAGAGCTGCTGGTAATGGAGTGTTGCAGGTGATGTTTTTTTAAACCAGAAAAGCAATGATAATACCTACCTCTGACAGCATGCTTTTCAGGAATGATTTTCAAAGAGCTTCACCAAAGCGAGGTGATGCCACCTCCAAAGTCTTGGGACTGAAGGATCAAGAAAGATGAGTAAGAGTCTGCACGCTGAGGAGGAATGAAGAGGAGCTGCATGGCTAACTTCTCCAAGGAGCTCTCAAACTCACCCTGAAGGTCCTCAACAGATTTCACTGGCAAATCCTCAAGTCATTGGGATGGACACGTGCAGAACCGTGGGAGTGGGAAGCTGATTCATGCCCTCAGCCCTTCTTGCAAAAGAAAATAATGAATCTGCTCCTTAATATGCAGTGATTCTGTTGTGGAGTGATGGGACTGCTGGTAGCCACTGCTTCTCTGAATAAAGGTTGCCCCCAGAAACTCTGAAATACAAAGAAAATGCTTGGTTTTCTACTGTCCCCTGAGACTCAAGGTTTTATTTTAGCAATAGATGGTCAGCAAGGGTAGACTGGAATGAGTCTGCATTGTTCCATAGGCTACAAAACAGATGTTGCATTTACCCCAGGACAAAGTGTAGTTGTTCAGATATCCATGTCTGTTGTCCTAGAATAAATCCTAAAAAGGTTCACAGGGTAAGAAGTGCTAATGGTTTATCCTGGAACAGCCAAAAATACGTCTGAATGGTTATCCTGGGATTTCATCATTGAATCAATGGCAGAAAAGCAGAGGACTGATATTATTACCTGAGGTGGCTCATCTAAAGCTAGCTTGGATATATCTCTGTACTGCATGGCAGTCATTTATGTAATGCAGTGTTGCTGTACCCAAAGTGTTAGTGAAAACAAAATGAGATTTATACTTCTGTGTTTTGGTGTCACTTTTAACAACAAAACTTATGAACTTCAGAAATGTTCACCCTATACTTAAAGAGAATAATTAAAACTATTAGAAAAGTGTGTGTGGGAGAGAGGGGGGACAGCACAGCATATTTCTATATTTTCAATTTAAGGGAAGGAATATTCTCAGTACTATAGAAGGCATTCTTTTTAAAAGTACTAGGATGGTGATTCCTAAAATGTTACAGCAAAATTTGTCCAAAAGGATAAGATCCAGGGTCCTAGGTGCTGTCACCTCTTCATAAAAATGACACTGTACAAACTTACAATAGGAAACAGTGGTTATGGATAGCAGTGGCAGCACAAGAGAGCACTGAGTCTCAGGACATGACACAACTGGAACTAATCAATTTACCAGTCTAGCAACAATGGTGATGATGTCTCAGGAGAGATCTGCAGGTCCATGGAACTGCATAGGGTTCCTGGGAGACTAATTGAACATCACTAGTTAGTAGGTTGCTCATATGTGGTAAGAAGCCATAGAGAATTGTACTTTAAAGAAGCTCTTGCAAGAGCTAGTTGGAGCAGGTTGCTGGATGGTGCAGAGGCTCCTATTGCAAAATCCTCGGTGGTTAGAGCTCAGACCCTGAATGAAGCTGACTTCTGTGAGACTTTGTGTACCTGAGTAGTTCCTGAGCAACTCAAAAATTCCCCCTTTCATTTTTATAGACAATGGTAATTTTGAATACTGGATATGTATCTTCTGTGTCTTCTGGCAAACTCCTAGGGTGCATCCCTACATGCAGTTTGTGGCGCTGCAAACCACACGTGCCACACGTGCAGGTGTTCACCACACTGCTAATTTGCAGCGCAGCAGGTTCTTTGACACTGGGAATTCCTGGTATCAAAAAAACCTCCACCCCAAAAATGCAGGGTGGCATATGTAGTCGCAGCATGCACTGCCTGAAACCAGCACACACTGCTCCACATGCCTGGACTGCCGCTGCTGGAGTCCCAGGAGGCCCCCAGAATCCCAGGTAAGGCTGCTGGGGCCAGCCCAGGTGCTGGTCCTGGCCTCCTCTACCTCACCCTGGGCAACCTGCCGCACACCAGAGCTCATGTGCAGGGCGTTCTCTGGAGACAAGTAGCAGTGGCAAAACTGCACCATTCTTATTTGTCCCTGGGGAAAGGCATGTACATGCTTCTCTGGATGCACCCCCATCATTTCACGATTCATCAAAAGTAACTCTCAGGGAACTATAAGGTCACCAGATAATTCACTTCATAGCCTAGGATGCACCAGTCAGATTTGTGTATCATCATGTTTGTCTGCTATCCCTTCTCTGATCTTTGTCTGTAATTACATTTACAAGGATAACTTCCACAGATGAGAGTTCAGGCTTGTCTTTCTCTACTGCATGTTTTGTTGATTACAGGTTTATAAAACCAACAGGTGGCTGCTAGCCCTTTGAACAGTAATGTGAATGTTGGATAGGCTGCCAGAGGAGAAGAGTGAACATCCTGGTGAGAATTACTGCTGGGAAAGAGCCAAGAGAACAAGTGTGATTAAAAACATTGGGACTGACTTGGTCTTAGAGGGATGCTGTTTGCCTTTTGTCTGAACCCTGCATAGCACAGTGCTTCAATTACCATTCCCTGCTGGTAAAATGGAGCCCAGCAGTGTCTGCTGAAACACGGTACGCTACAGATGACAGGCTACCACCACATTCTTTTTGCTCAAAAGATGACTCTTTTATCTAAGCCTGCCCTGTCCTTGTGAATGGCTAAACAAATATCACTGCTAGAATCAAACAACCAAAGCTACTGAAACAATTAAAAATATTAAACTCATCTCTCTATTCCACAGCATTAAAACAAAGTCTGCATTATGTACCATTAATATATTCTGTTAATATTACATGCAAAGTGTGTGTGTGTGGGGGGGGGGGAGCATGTGTACACACACACACACACACACACACACACACACACACACACACAAAACACACACACACAAACTGTCTCCTCCTTCCATGCCAACTATGCCAGTTTCCCAGTCTGGTTTTTGGTCATTTTGCAATATATTGCTCTTTTTGCAGTGATTGCTATCTAAAAATACCCCTTTTCAATTGTGCTTCCCCTTGTGCTGGCCAGTTCACATAATGCACTTTGATAATGAGTATCTTTCAGTTCCTGACTTCTATATCTTATGTAATAATATTCACCATAGGTCATGGCAGGGTGGGAGTGAACCAGGGAGCAGCTGTAGGAGGTGATCCAGCAGATGTTTCCTTCTTCCCACTCATTCAGAGGTAGGCTTAAGCTCTCTTGGAAGACTATCTAGTAGTCACATATTCTCAATGCTCAGTCCATAACATTTCCCTTGCAAGACTACAGCATAACTACCATTTTCTTTGGGTTATTTGATACGTGTTATGCCAAAGGGCAATTGGAACATATATTTTTGGTTAAGCACAATTGGTAGGGCTCACCCTATAGCCGAGATGCATGTTAAGACAGTTTCTTTCCTGGAGAGCTTGCTGAGGGCTGCAGAAAAAGTAGCCATATATATTTTGTTAAAATGAGGAAAAAACAGACTCCTGGAGAGCAGTGAGTGAAGGCAACTCATGTGGCATGAAGGAGATGAGAAAAGGAAGGCCAGGCCATGGTCCACTGCTTGTAGAGCTAAATGATAATGTTCCCGAGAGACCTTCAAAACATGTTGTTTGGTTGATTTAAAGAGATTCCCTAGGGCAGATTAAACAAATACCATATGAACAACTAGCTATAATCCTCTCTTTCCACTGGTGGTTCAATGGCAATACTAGCTATTGGGGTTCAGTGCCCACATGCCCCCCACTCTCACCCATTCCACTCAAAGAGCTTTTATTCCTAATGCAACTGTACCAATAACCAACTCAGATAGCCAAGCACTACTTTGGAGTAGAAGCAAACATAGACACACGAAAGGTGTCAGCAGACCCCAGTGGTACAGCTAAGGTCAGGGCCTAGAAACGTCACTCAGAAGAGAGAAAACATAGACTGATTGGCAAACTGTTTTGGAAATATGGGCATCAAGCCCCAGCACCAGCACACTGTACTGACCCCACACGCCGCTAAGCTCTTTGGGAGTTGGGTATGACTGAATCCAAAGCTGGATTCACTCAGGAGCATTTCCTAGCTGCAGAACCTGTGGCTGATACCTCCCTTGGTGGCAGGACCCTGCAGTTCAGCTGCTTAGACCTAAAGTCACTGCCTAAATCCTACTGAGTCCTCCATGCTTCCCTTTGTGTCCGCTCCTCTGGGATGCTCCTGGTTATGCTGAAACCATGTGACCAAAAGAACACAGGCGTGCAAAGGAAGCCTGTGTAAGCCTTGTGTAAGTTCTTACACACATACACTTTCCTCTTGGATCATGTAAGAGAACCACATTCCTATATGCAATCCCCTCATAGCCAGGTGTCACCTCCTTTTACAACTCAGCCTTTTATCCAAGTGCTCAAGAGAGGTCAGTATCTTCCAGCTCCACTTCTCCTGGAGAGCGGTTGGGAGTGAAATGTATTTGCCTTTCTACAGGTGTGTTGATTATAAAGCTTTCTGACACCTTTTTTTGTTCCCATCTTCCTGCTGGGGTTTTCCATGCTGTAATCCTGTATGAGACTGCCAGCAAGGATTTGCTCAAAAGTGTGTGGTTCAGTGCGTACTTTACTGTTAAACCAAGGGAGAGTTACTCAGTACTGTGAGACTGTGATGGCTCTTTCAATTCCCTAGACATCTCATTTTCTACTACAAATGGAAGTTTTAATTCACGCTGAAAGCTACAGTTATAAATGTTAGTCATAAAACAAAGATAAATTCACAACAGGACACAGGCCTAGTCCCCAGATTAGTGATTCTCAACCAGGGTGCCATAGGCTGCCTTGAGAGCCTTTCAGGGGTATCGTAGGATGCCAAAGAATGTTAGCACTATTAAGTGTACAAACATAATTCACAAGATAAACCCAGAGATTTCAAATAGGAATCCATACTGTTACAAACAATCTGACCTGCTGTGGGCTTTCTGAGTTCTTTGCAACAGAAGAATTGCTCTATTATTTTTCTGTAGTCAAAAACCGGGTGAAAACTAAGAGCTGGCATGTTCCGAGGGGTGCCTTAGGCCTAAAAAGGTTGAGACCTGTTGCCCCAGACTGTTACAACATGTGCATATGATCAGAAACAGATGAAGTTTTGAATGTTATAAGATAAAATGTTGACATTAACACTGATAGAGACAAATCTTATTTTTCTAAAGTTTACTGAAGTGCTTCAATAGGTCCTTTTAATAAATCTACATATGCAAACTCTATGAGAAATTTAGCTAGAAACAAAATTAGGAGCTTCCTTTCTTTTCTACCTATGAAGAAAAATGATTATAGTGAACTGAAAGAGCTCTAGAAAACAACTTTCATTTACTAGGTATGATACAATAGAGCCTAACATGGGATCCAATCTTTAGCAGATATGCACTTGGCCTGCGCAATACTCAGAGACTCTAGTATGGTGCTAAGATGAAGTCATACAATTATCATGCCTGCTTCTTAAATACAAATAAATAACCACAGGTCAGGGAAAAATAAAAAAAGGAAAAGAGACTGCACCTGGCTAGTAGGTACATCTTCTATCGTTATTTGCAAATGTAAAGTAGTTAGTGGAAAAGATTAAAAAAAGAAATCAAGATTAGTACAACTGCCTGTATTATTTTTGAGAACTGGCTGCATATGGGAACTTGGGTGGAAGGGAAGAGGGGAGTATAAAGGGGCAACAGACCTTCCTTTGAGGAGATGGGGAGATACCAAATTGGCATAAATTGTCTCATTACGTTCCAGGGTGTTTACTTGGATCCGAGATGAGGTTTGCCCCCTCTCTCCTCCCTCTTGCATTTAGCATAAAGAAAAAAGCCCACTTTGGATTCACATATACAGGCAGCTGCTGCAGCTCGGACTCTGGCTCAGAGCTTGTGTTGGGGCCAGTCACAGCAGACGCCTGCCCCCTCCTCCGCCCCTTACTGTCAGGTACGGCTCTAGCTCCATTTCCACCTGCAGCACCGAGCATGTGGAAGCTCCCTTCCCTACCTGGACAATCAGCAGCCTTCCCGCTCCAGCCCCAGGACACTGCTGTATGGCTGCGCAGGGTTGTGCTTCCATGTGCTTCCTGCCGGGGAAGGAATGGAGCTGAAGCAGCCCCTGGCAGTAAGGGGAGGAGGGGGAAAAGAGGGCAGAGGCTGTGGGGATCTGGCAGGGGGGAAAGAGGCTAAGAGGGGCTGTCATCATCATCCGTGATCCCCCTCAGTCAAGGATGACCACTCCCACAGGTCAAGGTAGTAGATGTTGGACCAGTGGGAGAAGCCTGCACGTGTCGTGTTATACATGAGGAGGCCATTGTGCACTGACAACCACTTGGATCTTGGTGGAGAAACCTGTATCCAGTGGCAAGAAGATCCAAGACAACTGGGGTTACTCTTCCACTGCAGCCTTCATCCGCCTTTGCAGCCATTGAGGAGACTTTTTCATCTGCCTACTTCACCACTGAGGTCTTTGTGTTGTGTTGGACTGCTCTTCACTTGACACCTCACCTTTGACTTTACAGCCATGGGTGACCCTCCCAGGAGGACAAGTCTCCCGACAGCATTGCTCTTAGTGGCAGACCATGGGGAGGTGCTCCAGGGGGCAGGCAGGGAAGAAGTGGCTGAAAAAGGTTGAGAACCACTGCCCCAGCCTGTCACAACATGCGCATACGATTGATCAAAAACAGACTAAGTTTTGAATGTTAGAAGATAGCAAGGGGGCCACCTGCCCCTACCAGCTACCTGCCCCTCTGCCACCGCTTCCCTCCTGTAGAGTGGGGGAGACCAATTTAAGCCCCTCTGATAATTAGGGTCTATACCTAGAAAATTATAACAAATGTACGTGCAAAAAACTAGAACTCTTGGTTCCAAATGATACCTTTTATTAGACCAACTGGAAAATGGCAAGAAAACTGTCCTTTTCTGCAAGCTTTCGGGATCAAAGTCCCTTGGTCAGACTCTGGGAAAAGTGTAGATGGTACAAGATGGTAAAAAATCCCCATAGGTAGGAAATAAACTTCATTTTTGCACAGAGGGAGCTGGAGATGGAAGAGCTCCTCAGCACAGCTCACAAAGACACTCATGGACCCAGAGGGGCGGACTTCCATGTGTTGATCCCGCAGGATTCCCTCCCTGGAGGTGGCAGGCACATGTACACATATCAAATGTATACATTTTGCCTATGTAGACTCCAATTACTGGGGGTGGGAGGGGTTCGCCTTAAATTCAAAGCATCTTGGATTCAGGGAAACGCGGTCTCCAGCGGGAGGAGGCGGAGGGGCGCACTCC
>NW_005842490.1:1054371-1084090 GCF_000455745.1 Alligator sinensis | reverse complement strand
AGCCGAGCCCCGCGCTCCGCCTGCCTGGATGCCCGGCTCGTCTTCAGCCGCCTGGAGCAGCCCGGCGGTGCCCCCGGGACCCCGCCAGTCACTGCTGCACCGGGGAGGGCCATATCCCAGCTCAGATCGAGGTAACAGCAGTCTGCAGGGCTGTTCTTCCTGCCGCCGGTGTCCTAGTTAAGACGACAGCATTGCAGAATAAAGGCTAATTTGATAGAGGAGCATCGGGACTGTTCAAAAAGAGAGAGGGTGGTTCACACCTGTGGAGTGGAGGGCGATGGACATGAATCGGGGACGTGGTGATGAGCCATGAAGTCAGCTGACTCGCTCAGACTGCCCGAGTAGAAGGGATGCTGTCCCTCCCAGGCAAGGTTTGGAAGGACCAGGAATCAAATGTACCACTGCACCCCCCTCCCCCTCCCCCTCCCCTTGATCTGCCCTAGTCCAAGAAAGCCGGCACCATCTCTGACTTGGCCTCTGTCTCTGGCTAATACTAGAACATATAGGTGCCTGTTTCCCTAATCTTACTGTTTACGGTGTGCAACCTCCTTTTCATCACCAGAATAATCTGGATCCCTACCTATCCTGGTGCAACAGGGTGGCCAAAAAGGTAGAAATGCCCATTTTGCAGATCTGTAAGACTAGTGCTATGTAGCAGTTCTACTACTAGATCTCAGTGTATTTCAAGGAGGTCGGTATCATCAGACCCAATTTACACATAGGGAAACTGAGGAATAAAGAGCAGCATAGACTTGACTGAAATTATTCAACCATTCAGAGGCAGAGCCTGAGCCTCAAACCAGCACCCTGTTCTCCGGTGCACGCCGACAGATGCTGTAACCATACTACCGAAACACTGGTTCCCTGTCTCCTAACACGGTGCCTGGCAGAGAGTTGGAAAGGATCCTCTGATTGGAGGGGTCATGCAGATCTGTCCAACGTACAGTGTTCACCTCTGTGCCTCCTCTCCCGAAAGACTATGGGTAGTATTTCCACAGCAGCCTATTCTGAAGCATCAAAGCCCATTCAGTTCCTAGTTCAGTTTCCATCCCATTCTAAAAAAATAAAATAAAAAAGGCAGGGCTTGTAGCTCTACTGGGAACTGGGTAAAAAGCTGTAGGACTTTCCTTTTAAATGGCTATGTCTATAGGTCTACAGGCTTAGTTTGTCTATAGGTTAATACAGTCCCATCAGGATAAATCCCAAGGAGAAAACTCCTGCTAGATGTGGAAGCTGGATGTCCTTGGGTAGTGGGACTTACAGAGTTGGGGCTAAGTTGGCCTAGGTCCAGTGGAGTCCAAGGGATCATCCTGGGTGCTGGTGAAGCTGTTGTTTTGTAGTGCCTCAAGGTGTGTGTGTATCTGTGCATGCGTGTGCATGGACTCCTCTCCTTTTGATCTCCATTTATGCAATAGGATTTGAAAGGCAGGAGCCAAAACTTAGCTAGATCCGAGAGAGTCCAGGTGTCGGACTTGGAGGTTGTTGTGCTGGTCTGTGGTGAAGGACAGTTTTTGAGGGGACAGTCTTCTTTTCTGTTCTGATGGCACAACTGGCCAGGGCAGGAGCTTGGGTACAAAAATTGACAGGCTCCTAATGGGGAGCGATGGAGCAGCCCCAGTTGTAGTAGCTCTAGTGCAGCCTGACTCTCCTGCCTGTATGCAGTCTTGATTATACCAGCTAGTGAAATGCTACAGCCTGGTACATTATTTTGCATCCAACATTAGGGAGAGTACAGTGTTAATGAAAGCTGGTTGGTGCTGCCTGTTGCTCCTTGACACCTACTGTGGGTGGATGCATAAGCTATATCGAAAGAAAATGAATAACCCCAGGATATGTATCCAGCTAAAGGTGGGAAGTGAGGGAGCTTGCTGCTGGCAGCCGGAGCTCCCCAGTGGCTGGGAGGAGGCGATTCCAAAGCAAATGCTAAGCAGAGCCTCTGTACAGACTCCAAAGAGCCTTTGCACTAGCTGCAGGGGAGCCAAGGGCTGCGGGGCTGTCTGTTGCTTGGGGACGGAAGAACTTTAATGAGTGAGGCTGCCTGATCTCCGCACTGATGGGTGATTTTAATCTCATTTCTCCGGATATTGGAGCTGGTGGCTGCAGGTGAATTACAGTTTTCACTCTTAATATGATACTTGCTGCATATGAGATGCATGCCCAGGGGACTCTGACTCCTTGTTCTGTCTGATACAGAAGAGAGAGAAAGTAAGAAACGTCTTATTTAATTGCCTATTGAAATCATCTGCTGTGTAGTTAATGAATTGCTGTGAATGATGTCTTTTTTGCTGTGTCTTTTTTCCATCTCTTACAGGCCATCTCTGTGTGGGGGTATGTAAACTAACGGAACCCAGGCATTTGCAATTCAGATCTTCATCCTTGCTTGGCTCCCTGAAAAAGATACACTATGCCAGAGCAGAGCAACGATTACCGAGTGGTTGTGTTTGGGGCTGCAGGGGTTGGTAAAAGCTCCTTGGTCCTCCGTTTTGTAAGGGGAACATTCAGGGAAACGTATATCCCTACAATCGAAGACACATACCGACAGGTAATCAGCTGCGATAAAAACATCTGCACCCTCCAGATCACAGACACCACAGGCAGCCATCAGTTCCCTGCCATGCAAAGGCTATCTATATCCAAGGGGCATGCCTTCATCTTGGTGTACTCTGTCACCAGCAGACAGTCCATGGAAGAACTTCAGCCAATCTATGATCAGATTTGTCAGATCAAAGGGGATATTCAAAAGATCCCTATCATGTTGGTTGGTAACAAGAGTGATGAAACCCAGAGAGAGCTGGATGCCAGTGAAGGGGAAGCTTTGGCCAGCAAGTGGAAGTGTTCCTTCATGGAGACCTCAGCAAAAACTAACTACAATGTACAGGAACTCTTCCAAGAACTCTTGAATCTGGAGAAGAGAAGAGCTGTCAGTCTTCAGGTTGACGGAAAAAGATCAAAGCAGCAGAAAAAGAAGGATAAACTGAAAGGCAAGTGTTCTCTTATGTGATTTGCCTTGATTTTCTTTCTCCCTCTCCCCCTGGACTCACATCACTGCATGATGCCATCAGAGCATGGACTTTTTTTTTTAATGAATATTTGCATAGGCATCTGCTAGAAATCTAAGAACAAATGTCTTGAAGGTGTCCCAGCTTCAGCTCTTCTCTGAAACCTCAATTGGAACATCCCAGCTGTTGGCCTGAGGAAAGTTTTGTGCATGCCTCTTTGTTTTTAAACACTTAACCCAGCATTAAATGTTGACCATTAGGCCTTGAGCAACAACAATAAAAAAAGTTTACAAAACAGAACAGAAATGCCAGAGTGTGTATTGAAGCAAAACTCATCTTTGTTATCCCTGTGAGCATATAGTTGGTTTTTAAATATTCTCAGATTATGCATTAGCCTGAAACAAAACACATATTTTGCCTACAATATGTATATGTTCTCTTCAAGGAAAAATAATATTTAAACAAAAATATACTGACCAGAATGAACCTCTGACATGGTGAGGGATTCTTACAGCTAGGGGACAAACACATGATTCTTCTGGATATGTACATTTTGGGTGAGAAAGTGATTTCTTTACCAAAGACATGTTTGTTTCATAATAAAAGGAAATTTTTCATATATGCCCTGTTATGCAGCTACCGGCATTTTACAGTTATGTGAATTATTAAAGTTATTCCTGCATGTAATTGGTTTGTTTGCTGTCTTTTCTTGCCATCAAGACTCTTTTTCACTGAATTCTGTAATATGGTTCATTTGCCTTGTCTTCATACTTCATGGCAGTGAGGGGCCTGTAAGGACAGAAGATTTTCAGTACCCTGAGTTGAGCTCTCCTCCTTTTCTGATCCCAGCCTTAGAGGACTAGACCTTTATGTACCTTAGGCCACTGACAAAGGTTTGTTTGAAGGTGTGATTGGGATCGATCATGCCTCCTGCCATGCATGGCAGATGTGCATGGTAAAAGGTGCAATTTTGGGATTGGAGATCAGATCCAAATTATGCCATATTTATGAGTGCAGGGGGGATGTGGGATTATCATCCTGGGCTCCCCCTACACCAGCAAGGTGCCAGGCAATCAGCTGGTTGTTTAACTGGTTCCAAGGACCCATGGAGCCAGTTTGAGCCCCTGTACAGTCCCCAGAGCCAGTTGACAATCAGCTGATGATTGCAGATTAAAGGTACTCTGTGACTAAGCCCCAGAATGCTTCTAATCTGCCAGTCATCAGCTGATTGGGAGCACTGTGGGGAGAGCTGGATGTGTGGGCGATAAGCTGATTGTTGGCTGGTGGGGACTCCACCGGCAACACATTCAATTTAAGGCATGATGGAACCCAGCCGCAAAGTTATTACACAACATGTTGTGTAATAACTTTGTGGCTGGTTTCCTGTTTTATTGTGTCATTAATCACCTGACTCTGTGGCTGACTTACACTTCCAAGATGTGATTAACTAGTTAATCATATCCCAAGTGGAATGTCAGCCATAGGCTTCAGACAATTAACATAAATTGCTGCTGGCTTGTCTTATTATATAGATAAACCCTAAGAATTGGAATAGTGCTCTGCACTCTGTATAGCGCTTCAACCATCAGTGTCAATGTGCTTTACAAAAGTGAGTAAGCTCTTGTATACCTGTTGTACTGCTGGAGAGCCTGAAGCATAGAGGGGAAGTGACTTGCTCAGGTTTACCTATTTTTGGTCCTGATGCAGACCAGATTGCCACTCTGAGGTAAGATATTTCACACCTTCTGACTCCTTGGTCAGTGGCCTGTCCCCTTCATCAAGCTAAACAGAGGTAGAGGAGAGAGAGATCAGGTAATGCCAAATACTGGTCTGTTGGTGGGTGCAGCCAAGCTGATTATATTGTCAACCCAATTTACATTGTTGAATTGCAAATTAGCTTTGCATGCTCTTGGTGATACTGCTTTTGCAGCTTCTGTTGGTGTCTTGTTCTCTTGTTTTACTGGATTTTTTGAGTTAAGATTTGTCTTTCCTACTGTTTACTCTACATTGCCTGGGCTTCAGATGAGACACAGTAAAAGTTGTGTTATTTCCACTAGCTGCTCTTTCAGGAAATGTTAAGGAGTGGGGATTGTCTGTTTTGAAGCAGGAGAAGTCTGTTGTTACTCTTTTTTTTTACATATTTCAGGCAATTTTTAGTGACTAATAGTTGTAAATATTCCAAATCGGGAGTTGGGAGAAAATTGAGTCCCACTCAATTTATGCACTGTGGCTCCCACACAATCATCTGTGATTAACCATGAGCCATCAGTGTGATGCATCCATGAAAATGGCAGTGTGATCCTAGAATGTATCAGGCAGGATATTCTGGGTCATGAGAGGATGGTATTAATGTACTGGGAAGTTTTATACAGTTTTGGTCATCCACTTTCAAGGAAGATAAATTCAGACTAACAGGTAAGAGAAGGCTACTTGTCTGGTCTGGGTAAATGGAGAAGCCTGTCTTATGAGAGGAGGGAAAAAGAGTTTGGTTTGTTTTGCCTTGGTGGACTAGTCAATGGAGACCAAGGGGGAGATGGGACCGCAGAATCCATAAATCCAGCCTGCCATTATCCCAAGTACTATGTCATGCACTCCATGCTTCTAATTTCTGTCCCTTAATTTCCAGCCTAAATCTATCCATGGTGGCCAATTTATACCCATTTGTTTTCATGCCAACATTGTTGTTTTTAGCTTAAAATAGTTCTTCTCCCTTCCATCCCTGGTGTTTTATCCACTGGCAAGCCTAACAATTTTATCTTGAATGAATGTGTGTCATTAATCATTATTCTTCTTCCTCTCCATAATGGCCTTTTAGTCATGCACCCTTGATAAGTCTACAACTCGATAAGGAAAAAATGCATCAGTGAAAAAAATAAGGCAAAATCTTGCTAAGTACCCATCATTAGCAAATACTGCTCATGCCAACAAATGTTGCTTTTTTTTTTTTTTTTAAGCACCATTTGGCCCTAAACTTATGAATGGTTTTGAACCATCTTTGTGGATTTTGGGGGAAATGGTGGCTAACAATTTAACTCTCTGATCCAGTGGTAAAGACAAGAGGCATTTGAGGGGTGGGTGAACAGGCTGATACATTATCATAGGTAGGGGATTGATCATTTCATTCTAGTTTTTAAGGAGTATATTAGTGAATTGTTTATGTTCAGGGCTTGACCCAAAGGCTACTGTGATGAATTGGAGTCTTTTTGTTGATTTCAGTGGGCCTTGGATGAGAGCCTACATTTCTAAATAAGACAAAAGCTTGTTTTAAGTTTCATAAAATGCCCAGAATTTATGAATGATGATACCAAACTTGCAATTAAAAAGCTGGTGTGTGAGGATTTTGCATGTGCCACTGCAGTCTCCAGTTTAACCAGCAGCGTATTCTTAGTACATGAGTTCATTACAGTGAGCAAAATGGACAAAGGGCTCTAAAAAAGAAAGAGAAAACCAGCCGGTTTACTTTCATTGTCCAGTCTAATAACACAAAAAGTAAATAGTGTGAAGTAAAATGGTTTTCAGAGATGTATTGTAGTTTGCAATTGTTATCAATGGGTTTTTGTATTTTCAACAGGGCATCCACCTTACATTGACAGTGCTTGTGTAACTAGGAAGTAGGGATGACTATGAGATGCTGTTTCTCTCTTGCACATCAGTATGTCTTTTTATATAGATCTCCTGACTTACATAAAATGGTGACTTTTATGTGAGTTTAATATAAATAAAAAAACAAAAATAAAAAATTCCTGACTTACCCTCTTAGTGCTTGACTGAACACTGAGAACCACCTATCTAAATAACTGTGGGAGAAATTGAAACAGGCAATTACAGAGCCTTTGGGCTTGATAATTTTTCCCCCAAGAGATGTTGAGCCCTTGCACCCACTACAAATATCCACTGATACCAGATTCTGCTTGAGTGTTGCCAATGTTTTGAGAATGAAACTTCGCTAAAAGGTGTGGTCCTGAATGGTTGGACTTGAGTTTAGTCTTGAAAGTAGTAAAAACAGCATTTCAGAACAATTACACCATGTTTATACGATGCTCTTTTCTCACATTGGGTCATAATGATTGCAATGACCATATTTAATTTACATCTGAACCCACTAAATTCCAGTCTTTGAAATTCTAATAAGACATTTTAATTTAAGCCTTTAAAAAGTTATAAGGGCTATTCATGTCTTAATCTACGTAGCTCCCACAGATTTAACTAATCCTAGTGCCAGTGCATATCCAAAGGAAGAATTTATCCGCAAATATTTGCATGTAGCATTCTGCAATGCATGGATGGGGGAAGCAGCTGCAGCACTCCCAGAAGTGGCCACAGCACTATCCAGGTGCTGACACTCCCCGGCCGGCGCTCGCAGGGGGACACTGTTGCTCCCACCTGCCCCCCCACCTGTCGCCAAAGTGGGTAGCATGGCCTCTCAGGGGGTGCACCAGCGCTCTCAAGGGGTGTATGTGCACCCCCTACGTGTCATCACTGCTGCAATGTATTATTGCAGCAACTGGGGCAGTGAACAGGGCAGTTTGCAAGCAGTTCACTGGGAGCAAGAAAAGGAAGGGAAGAGGAAGAGGCACCAGGCAGTCCAGGAAGGTAAGTGAGCCACAGCTGCTTGTATGTTTGACTTGTTGAGTGTTTCTTTGGTGGGCTGTGTGTTTGGGTGTGTGCTCTGAGCTGCTGGGAGTGCTGTTAGCTGAGTGATGGATGCCCGGGTCTGACAAAAGCCCTAAGGAGGCAGAGCCAGTCTAGGCCCAGGAGGGTGTAAAGGGAGACTCCCTGAGTGACCAGGGAGATGGGGAACAGGGACAGCAATCAGGTCAGCTCACAAGCAGTTCAAAAGTCAGTTTGCAGCCTCCCTCTTTAAAGGGGAGGCTTTAAAGTAAGTTTTTGTTTTTTTCTTTAATTAAGAGTAACTAACCCCCATAGGTTTACTGTAAGTACCTAAAACGGAGCAGTTGGACCAGTACTTACGCCCCTTGTTTAACTAGAGTCTAATATGAGGGAGAGTTTGCTAGTGATTTTGCCTGGAAACTCCTTTTCACCTTCTTTCACTGTAAGCTTGGGGACAGGGAGCAGGTTAGCAGGGACAAGGAACAGCAAAGGGGCCAGCATACAGGGGAGTTTGCTAGGGAAGGCCTTCTTGGAAAGAGGGGCAGGATGAGTGAGGCAGCAAGTTAAGAGACCCAGAGAAATAGCTGGAGGATGTCACAATGCCAAAGCCACTGCCACTGCTAGCTGTTCCTCTGCTTGCACTTGTGAGGTGTGGCAGGGCTGCTCACTGTCAAGGCTTCCACCCAGGTCCTGGTTTGGTGACGTGGAGACTGCAGCTTGCAGGTTCTCTCCAGTGACAGCCAGCTGGGGGAGTGCTTGCAATGGGAGCAGTGCCTCCTGGTGCTGTCCCTCAGGGAGCAGGTAAGAGGGCTACAGGAGGAGGTGGCAAGGCTCTGAAGCATGGGCCACCAAGAGGACTTAATTGATTTGATACTGGAGAAGACCTCTAGGACTGCAGAGGAAGGACTGCCAGAGGCAGTGCTAGAGAAGGAAGATGAGATGAACTACTAGAAAGGTAGAAGCTGAAAGCTTGTGACCTCTGGTAGCAAGCAGAAGTCTTTATCTCCACATGCAGCAGTTTGCCTGAAAAACAAACATGGATCCCTAGCAACAGAGGAGGAGGAGCATGTTCTGCTGATGGAGGAGGCCAGGCCAAGCATCCCCAAAGTTAGGAGGATCGAGACCAATGGAGGAGGCCAGGCCAAGCATCCCCAAAGTGGGGAGGATCGAGACCCCAGCCACTGAGAGGAAGTGATGGGTGGTGGTGATTGCAGACTCCCTTCTGCTGGCCTGACCTGCTGTCTCAGGAAGTCTGCTGCTTGCCCAGAGCCCAAGTCTGAGATGTCACAGAAGGATTACCAAGAGCCATGTGGCCCTCTGATTACTATTTTGTGTTGCTTAAGCATGTGGGCACCAATGATACTTCCAGAGGTGACCCTGAGCAGATCAAAAGTGACTATAGGGCTCTGGGTGCAAGGGTGAAGGGGACAGGGGCTCAGGTGGTGCTCTCCTTGATCCTTCTGGTTAAGGAGAAGGGCCCAGGCAGGAGTGAACGCATCTTTCAGATCAATGTATGGCTGTGCAGATGGTTTCACCCACAGGGCTTTGACTTCTTTGCCCCTGGGATGTTGTTTCAAGGAGGATTGCTGGGAAGAGATGGGATCCACCTGACGAAAAGAGGGAAGAGCTCCTTCACAGACAGGCTCACTAACCTAGCGAGGAGGTTCGCCAAGGGGTGAAGACCACAGCTCTGAGGTAAGTGGGGAAGTGGGTGACCTGGAGGAAGCGCAAGCAGGAGTGGGCAACAGGGGAGGCCTTCTCATCCTTCCTGAGAAAGTAGGGCAATTGACAGTCACCTCGGATGCCTGTACATGAATGCAGGAGCCTGGGGAACAAGCAGGAAGAACTGGAAGTCCTTGCACAGTCAAGGGACTATGATGTGATTGGAATAACAGAGACGTGGCGGGAGCTCACATGACTGGAGCACTGCCATGGATGGGTACAAACTGTTCAGGAAGGACAGGCAGGGGAGAAGAGGAGGAGGAGTTGAACTTTATGTAAAAGAGCCATATGATTGTTCAGAGCTCCAGTACGAAACTGGAGATAGGCATGTTGAAAGTCTCTGGGTTAAGGTTAGAGGGGAGAGCAACAAGGATGATTTTTGTGGTGGGTCTGCTATAGACCACCAGGCCAGGAAGATGAGGTAGATGAGACTTTCTTCAAACAGGTCGTGGAAGTTTCCCAATCGCAAGCCCTGGGTTTCATGGGGGACTTCAACCCCCATGACATCTGCTGGAAGGGCAATACAGCGATGCACAGGAAATCCAGGAAGTTTTCCTGGTACAAGTGCTGGAGCGGCCAACTAGGGGCTGTGTTCATCTTGACCTGCTGCTCACAAAAAGGGATGAACTGGTGGGGAATGCAGTAGTGGATGGCAGCTTGGGCAGCAGTGACCACGAAATGATTGAGTCCAGGATCCTGAGAAAAGGAAGGATGGAGAGCAGAAAAGTAAGGACCCTGGACTTCAGAAAAGCAGACTGACTTCCTCAGCTAACTGATAGGCAGGATCCCCTGGGAGGCCAGTCTGAGTGGGGAAAGGAGACCAGGAGAACTGGTTGTATTTTAAAGAAAGTGTCCTGAGGGCACAGGAATGAACCATCCTGATGTGCCGGAAGGCTAGCAAGTATGGCAAAAGACCAGTTTGGCTTGGCGGGGAACTCTTCAGTAAGATAAAACACAAAAAAGGAAGCTTACAAGAAATGGAAACTTGGGCAAATGACTAGAGAGGAATGTAAGAGTATTGCTCGGGCATGCAGGGATGAGGTTAGGAAGGCCAAAGCGCAGTTGGAATTGCAGCTGGCAAAGGATGTGAAAGGTAACAAGAAGGGTTTGTACAAGTAACCCTTAGACATGGACCCTAGACACAGTCTAAGACAGATCTCCCAATTGGATCATAGATAGACACAGGAGGGATACCAGCCCACCAACTGTTAGTGCAGACTTGGTGAAGGGGTACTTGGAGGGGCTGGGTGAACTTCATCCAAGGGTGCTGAAGGAATTGGCCAGTGTCATAGCAGAGCCACTGGCACAGCTGTTCAAGCACTCATGGTGCTCCGGTCAGGTCCCAGAGGACTAGAAAAGGGCCAATTTGGTCCCTATTTTCAAGAAGGAGAGGAGGGAGAAACTGGGAAACTATAGGCCAGTTAGTCTCACCTCTATCCTTGGGAAAACTCTGGAAAAAATCATTAAGGATCACATCCATGGGAGCCCAGCAGGGGAAATAATGCTGAAAGGAAATCACCATGGATTCATTGTAGGTAGATCCTGCCTGACTAACCTTGTTTCTTTTATGACCAGGTCACAAAATGCTTAGATGCAGGAGTTGAAGTAGATGTCATCTACCTAGACTTTAAGAAGGCCTTTGATATGGTATCTCATTCTGTTCTCATAAATAAACTGACAGGCTGTGATGCAGATGATTACAGGGTCAGGTGGGTGGCAAATTGGCTTAGGGGTCACACCCAGAGAGTGGTGGTAGACAGGTCGATATTGACCTGGAAAGATGTGGGCAGTGGAGTCTTGCAAGGCTCAGTCCTTAGACTGATGCTATTCAATGTCCTCATTAGTGACTTGGATGAGGGCGTGGAGAGCATCCTGCCCAGGTTTGCAGATGACATCAAATTATGGGGCAAAGTTAACACACCAGAGGGTAGGGAACAGATCCAGGTGGATCTGCACAGGTTGGAAAAATGGGCAGAACGAAATAGGATGCAGTTCAACAAAGACAAGTGCAAAGTGCTGCACCTAGGCAAAAAGAACCACCAACACACTTACAGGCTAGGGGAGGACCTTCTCAGCAGCACAGCAGCAGAAAGGGATCTTGGGGTCACTATTGACTCCAAGATGAACATGAGTTGTCAATGTGACAAAGTGATCAACAAAGCTAACCGCACTTTATCGTGCATTAGCAGATGCATGACAAACAGGCCCAGGGAGGTGATGCTTCCCCTCTATGTGGCACTGGGCGGGCCGCAGATGGAGTACTGCGTCTAGTTTTGGGCGTTGCACTTCAAGAGGAATGTGGAGAATCTTGAGAGGGTTCAGAGGAGACTACTCGTATGGTCAGAGGCCTGCAGGCAAGGCACTACAAAGAGAAACTGAGGGGCCTGGATTTCTTCAGCCTTCGCAAGAGGAGGCTGAGAGGTGATCTTGTGGCTGCCTACAAATTCATAAGGGTAGGGCAGCAGGGAATAGGAGATGCTTTATTTACTAGGGCACCCCCTGGAGTAACTAGGTACAATGGCCGCAAATTGATAGAGAGCAGACGTAGGTTGTTCATTGGAAAGAACTTCACAGTAAGGGTTGCCAGAACCTGAAATGGGCTTCTAGGGGAGGTGGTGCTCTTCCCTACCTTGGGGGTCTTCAAGAGGAGACTGGACAAACACCTAGCTGGGGTTGTCTGACCCCAGTGCTCTTTCCTGCCCAGGGCAGGGGGTCGGACTTGATGACCTACTGAGGTCTCTTCTGATCCTAGCATGTATGAATCTATGAATACGTATGCCAGCAAAAATAGGAGGATCAAGGAAAGACACTGAATGGGGGAGGCAACCTAGTGATTGATGATATGGAAAGGGCTGAAGTATACTCAATGCCTTTTTCATCTTTCTCTTCACAGGCAAGGTCAGGTCCCAGACTACTGCCCCTGGCAGCACAGTTTGGGGAGGAGGTGAGCAGCCAACAGTGGCAAAAGAACAGGTGAGGGACTATTTAGAAAAGCCGGACACATGCAAGCCCATGGGGCTGGACATAATACACCCAAGGGAGCTGAGGGAGTTGGCTGATGTGTTTGCAGAGCCACTGGCCATTATCTTTGAAAACATGAGTAACTGGGTGAGGTCCTGGGTGATTGGATGGGGGCAAATGTAGTGCCCATCTTCAAGAAAGGGAATAAGGAGGATCCAGGGAACTACAGATTGGTTGGCCTTATCTCAGTCTCTGGCAAAAATCATGAAACAGACCCTCAAGGAATCCATTCCCAAGCACTTGGAGGAGAAGAAGGTGATTAGGAATGGTCAGCATGGATTTACCAAAGGCAAGTCATGTCTGACCAACCTGATTGCCTTCTGTGATGAGATGACTGGCTCTGTGGATGTGAGGAGAGCAGTGGACATGATATACCTTGACTTCAGCAAGGCTTTTGATACTGTCTCCCACACTATTCTCACAAGCAAGCTAAGTAAGTACAGGTTGGATGAATGGACTGTTAGGTGGATAGAAAACTGACTGGATTGTCAGGCTCAGAGAGGGTAGTAGTCAATGGCTCTATCTATTTGGAACCAGTATCAAATGGAATGTCCCAGGGGTCAGTTCTGGGGCCCGGTATGCTTGATATTTTCATCAGTGACCTGGAAGATGTGATGGAGTGCACCCTAAGTAAGTTTGCAGGTGACACCAAGCTGTGGGGAGTAGTGAATACACTGGAGGGTAGGGTTAGGATTCAGAGAGACCTTGACAAACTGGAGCACTGGACCAAAAGAAATCTCATGAGGTTCAATAAGGACAAATGCAAAGTCCTGCACTTATGACAGAACAATCCCATGCACTGGTACAGGCTGGGGATCAACTAGCTAAGCAGCAGCTCTGCAGAAAAGGACCCATGGGCTACAGTGGGCAATACGCTGAATGTGAGCCAACAGTGTGCCCTTGTTGCCAAGAAGGCTAACAGCATACTGGGCTGCACTGGTAGAAGTGTTGCCAGTAGATTGAGGGAAGTGATTATTCCCCTCTATTCAACCCTGGTGATGCCACATCTGGAGTACTGTGTTCAGTTTCGGGGCCTCCGCTACAGAAAGGATGTGAACAAATTGGAGAGAGTCCAGCGGAGGGCGACAAAAATGATGAGAAGGATGGGGGACATGACTTCTGAGGAGAGGCTGAGAGAACTGGGCTTCTTTAGTTTGGAGAAGAGAAGACTGAGGGATGATTTAATGGCAGTCCTCAACTACCTGAAGTGTGGTTTCAAAGAGGAAGGAGCTGGACCAGGGGTAGGCAATTATTTTGGCCTGGGGACCACATAGGGAGTTTTGATGAGCTGTCATGGGCTGGGCCTGAACCCCCCTGCGCAAGAAGTAACCAAAATTCCCTATGTGGGATGTGACTGCGGGCAGGCAGGGAGCAGCGCTCAGGACAGATGAGCAAGGCCTAGATCATGGGGCCAGGTTGCAGGGCTAGGGCTGAGCCATGATCCATTCCCTGCATGTGCCTGGCCCTGGGATGTATGATCATGCCCCTGATCCATTCCTTTCATGGAGGGTGGGGGACGGCATGCAGCAGAACCCACTCGGGCGGTGCAGTCTGTCGTGGAAACACACGCAGCATACTTTTGGGTCAGGTCAGCAGAAGCTTTTATTCAAAAGAAACTACAGCTGTAGGGGGGACTCCAAAGTGACATGGATTTCCCAAGCACTTGGAAGGGGTTCCCCCCCCCAAGAGCAAAATCAGGAGGCTTATATACTTTTTAACAGTTGCTTACAACTCACGTGATCATATAGTGAAATTAGCTAGAAAAGCAGCTATAAACATTACTTCATTACTTCTTTGCTGTTATCAGGATGAGAACTATGGAGGAGACAAGGCAGAAATAACCCTCCCTGCCTGCACCTGGAAATCAGAGTTGTACATACTTTTTGCTATCTTCAAGGCCGCGGTGAGCGAAGCAGTTGCAGAGGAGTTACAAAGAACAAACACTTTCCCTTATCTGTTCTACTGTACAGAGCCAGCAATTCTCCACAAAGCGGTTATGTCATCCTATAACTCAAATGATCAAAGTTTAAGGCATTTATTTTTTTTCTGATTCCACAAGTCTGTGGCTGCTCCTGCAGTGCTCCACAAGGGGCTGAGCCGTGCCCACTCTCGCTGGGGCAGCCCTTGCCATGCTCCGGCCTGTGACTGCAGGGCTGGCCCCAGCTAGCGCACACAGCTTCCAGCGGGGCTGCTCCTGGTGTGGTTGCAGCCAGCTGGGTGTTCAGCTGCCCTCGCCTCCAGCAGCAGCTCCTCCTGCTGTGCCACTCGGGGGAGCGCGGGGAGTGTATGCTTCAGCTTGGCAGCTCCTGCCCCAGCACATGGAGATCCAACTCCAGCTTCTGCTTGCCTTCCACCTGTTCTGCTCACTAGTAGGTGTCTGCTCATCATCACACCGGGTGGGCAGAGCAGGTGGAAGGTGGCCAGGAGCTGGGGCCAAAGCCGGAGATACCCAGCTAAAGCTTCATCCCTGCCTGGAGCAGCGCAGCAGCGGCAGGAGCAAGAGGAGGAATAGCTGCTGGACGTGCGGGGAGCTGAGCAGCACCCAGCTGGCTGCAGCTGCACTGGAAGCAGCCCTGCCAGAAGCTGTGCGTGGTGGCCAAGGCTAGGCCTGTGGGTACAGGCAGGAGTGTGGCACTGGCTTCCCTGGGCAGGGCTCAGTCCCATGTTGAGTGCCATGGGAGCAGCCATAGGCCGGATCCAGTCAATAGGTTGGCAACCCCCGTGAGCGGGATCCAATCAGTTGGTGGGCTTTCTGTCCAGGGCCTGGGTAGCCACCCAGTTTGCCCATGCCTGTGCCCAGCCCTGGATTATCTAATTAAGGGATGATCCTTCTTTGAGCAAGGGGTTAGGCTAGAGACCTCCTGAGGTCCCTTCCAACCCTCATTTTCTATGTTTCTGTGGTTACTATGGTTTCTTCCCTTCACATCATATAGCAATAACTGAGGACAAGAAATCAGGCACTTGTGAGTAGGCCGACCATATAGGACAATATTACATCAGGGACACTGCACAGCCCCACCCCACAGGGTTCAGGGAGTCAATGGCCTGTTAATGACCCATTGTTTTTTACTTCACAGGTGTTACAATCACCTGTGAAGTAACAATTGGTATCAATGGGCAATTTTGCTGTGTGCTAATGCATCCTTTTTCACAGCTCTTGCCCCTCTGCTGCTGCACCTGGGACACTTGTTTTAATTTTCACCGTCCAGCCAGGACTGGCCTCCAAAATCTGGGACTGTCCTGGCCACTCTGGGATGTATGATCATCCTACCTACGAGGAACAGATACTGTTTATTTTAAAAGGGTCCTATCCATCCTGCACCTAAAGAAGTCAAGGGCAAAATTCCCATTTGACTTCAGTGGGTGCAGGGTCAGGTCTAGCATGTAAGAATCACATGTGAGGTGTTAGTCATGCAAGATAGGAACGTGCTTGGCTACTGCAGGACTGAAGGTGATATACGAACCCTGTTCTCTATAAAACATACTGTTCTCCCTCTGTGTTCTGTATAGAGCAGAAAGGGAATTGCAACACCTGGAGTTTTCTGTTTGAATATAGGGGTATAGCATTACCTGTGGGGGCACATTTCTCACAAGAAAATCACTCTCTCTCCAACTCCCAGTTCTAATCCTCAAAGGGAATTGACAAAACACCTTTCACAGATGAGCCTATGAACTTATTTCATCAACCTACTGAATACAAAAAATCATGGACTAAATATAGACATTGGATTTATGACACATTATAACCTACCCAACATCTGACTCCCCAGATAACCGCTCTACTATTAACAGCTATATTCATTCCCCTTCTCCCTCCCTCCTACCTGTCTGTCACCCATTGACTACCTCAATTTACATTTTCATTGACTGGCTTTCTTGCATGCATACTAGTTCTGGCTTCTTTACTGTTTCATTCAGGAAGAGCACAGAGCAACTACAGACACTTCCTCAACCCGAAGAAGGGTATTTGTACCCGAAAGCTTGCAAAGAAGAACTTTTTCAAGTATTTGAGTTAGTCTAATAAAATATATTGGATTTACCCACAGAACCTTATCTGTTTGAATATATGTGTTCAGTTTGAATCATAGGGTTGGGAGGGACTCTGAGGGTCATATGATCCAACCCCTTGTACCAATGCAGGAATTATACTCCTAAATCATGGCCAGTTCTTATCCAGCCTCCTCTTGAAGATCTCCAGTGCAAGAGATCTACAACTTCCCTGGGCAGTCTATTCTACTGCTTTACTGTCCTAACATTAAGATTACATCAGATCAGGTATCAGGAAAAATTTCCAATCCTTTGCACCCATAACAGCAGGATGCAGAAATAGAATATTTCACTGGAATCATGAATCTACCACACTTTTACTAATCCTCCTAGTTATTTTTTCAACAGTGGGACTATATAGCAGTGACTGATTTTTACTGTCAGATTTTGTCTCCTAAATAATATACATTTTAAATATAATATGCCATTGATAAAGCTTGTTATTTGTATATTCAAAGAACCATTCGTTAATGTTCTGTTCTTAGATGAAGTGTGTGAATGGGAAAGAGACGGCCAACTAGGGCTTTCCGCATTTTCCCCAGGATACAGAGAAGAAGGATTTCTTCTCTGCTAATTAAGAAGAGAGAACATCAGGGCCGAAGAACAGAGTGGGCCAGAGGAGACGGTGGAGAGCACGTCCGGCTGTGGAGCGGACAGAAGCTAGAGCCGGGAAGCTGCACAAGACCCAAGAGGGGAGCAGAGCTGTTTGTGAGCCCCAGTGAGGACACATGGAGGCTCAGCCCCAGGACAGTGCCCAGGAGTGGCTGAGCCTGGCAGGAAACCAGGGAGAGCCCCACACTGGAGCTGGGAAGCCACGCAAGCCCTGGGAGGAGAGCTGGGCTGTTTCTATGCTCCAGCTGAGGCAAGCTGAGCCGAAGCCCTGGAAGAGTGTCCCGGAGAGGCCGTCAAGCCTGACTGCAAAGGAGAGAGCAATGTTGAGCACAGCTGGAGAAGAGTGCATCCGACCAGATGGGTACCTGAAGAAGACTGCATCCAACTGGACAAGTACCCCAAGAGGAAGTGCGGGGAAGGGATCCAAGGAGCACTGCCGAATTTGATGGGACAGTAACCTGGCCCCAGGCCAAGAGAGAGAGAGAGAGAAGGAGGTGGCTGGTGGGAAGCCAGGAGACACGGGTGAGGAGAGGTCCTGTGGAGGGGCAGAAGTTTGGGGCTGGTCCAGGCTGTGAGGCAACCAACGGCACAGAAGCCCAGGGTTGCAGATAAAAGGGGCAGAGACACAGCAAGGGCCCGTAGCACAGCTGCAAGGGGATAGCAAGAAGGTGACAAGCCTGCAGAGCAAAAAGGGGTGAGGAACACAAGTGTATCGCAGTGGAACCCAATTGGTTTGTATTTTAAGTTGGGTTTATTTTGAGTTTTCCTTGCAAGAGCTTCATTAGTGCAAGGCCGCAGCAGTCCAGTTGCAGGGACATCAGCCTGTAGCCAAAGGATGGCCTAAAAGGTACTGCCAGACAAGAGGGCTCTTATCCTATAATGGCAGGACAGAGGTGATCACCTGTAAGTGGAGCCTCAAAACGATAACATCTGTTCTGGCCCTAGGTGCAGTAACAGTGGGTAAAGGAGAGGTTGGAGCCCCACGAAGAAACTGAAGGTGTGGGATCTTGTAAGCTACCTGTGGGAGCTGTCTCCCAAGAAGAACATCAAGTCATGGCAGGAAAGCAGGAACAACGATCAGAACCCACAGCTGACACTTTAGGATCTCACCTTGGCACCGCACAGGAGTAGGGCATCAATGACAATGTGTCTTTTAAAAAAAAGAAAAATAGAAACATTTTGCCAGGATGGTCACTCTGAATTTTTCCTCTTAAATATGAACTACATGATAATTACCAAAGAACTATCCAAAAATTAATTATTATCTGAATGAAAAATATTGATCATTTTGGACAACTGGTATTACTGCTATGAAACGATGGGGTATTCAGTTATCTTATGTTTTGCTAAGGTCATAGTTTGAATAGCACTCGTCTTTCATAGACACCATGTAATGAGTGCCCCGAAGCACACTTTGAGGGCTGGGGTGGCAAGGCACACAGTTGCAATCTCTGGGTTATCAAGTTTGAGGCCATAGCAGAAGTGCTCATGGTATGGCCTGTCAGATTCCAAGGAATCCATGGATTCTGCTAAATACCTTCTCACAAGGACATGAAAAAGGAAGAAAAGCACACCTTGGCTACATCCACATACGGTGTGAGCATGTGGTTCCCTGCAGACAACTTGAGCACCTGTGCCACACACCCTCTGGTGTGCAGCTAGTTATCCCAGGGGAGGCCGGGGCCAGCACTGGGCTAGCACCATCAGCCTTACCCGGGGGCATCCTGGGGCTGAAGCAGCAGCGATTCTGCTGTGCAGAGCCTGGTCAGCATCTGCAGCATGGCTCTGGGTGGCCCGGCTCAGCTTTTGAATGCTGTCTGTGCATGCACAGCTGTGCTTTTTTTTCTCCACAGGTGTTTTTGACCCCTGGATGGGGTAAAAAAAACCCCTTCATGCTGCTTCCTTGCAATGTGGAGAACAACTGAATGCGTGGTATGTGGAGCCGCATACAGGTTTGCGGTGCCACATACCACATGGCTGCATTCATCTGGACATGACCCTTAAGTTTATCTTTATTCAGAGCAGCAGGAAAGGATGAGGCTTGCTCATGCTTTCCTAGATCAGGCCTATCCTGCCCATCACAAGCCATTTTATTGTGCAAGAGGGGGTCAAATGGACTTGTTAACATACTTAAAGTTAGTACTTAAATATTGTGCTGTATTGAAATATTAACATGTTTTGAGTAAGAGCTTTTATTGTGAATGTGTAACCAAAGCTGAGCAAAAATCTTTGTGTCTCTATGAAGAAGTTTAGAAAATTTCAACCACATCTGGAGTTAATATGTGTTTTTACTATATCCAGTAACACCTTTCACTGTACCTTATTTTTTTTCCCCTTTGCACCTGGATGCTAACAACATCCAATGATGCAAATTCTGTATGAGGTAATGGTGACATACTCTTTCTGGAGAGAGTTATACCTTTTATCAACTCCCACTTATTTCTGAAACATGCTCTCTTTGCATGTACCACAGCACTTCTCTCTGTCCTAATCTGACAGGGATGACAAAAATCATTGTTTCTTAAGTAGAAGCACTTCCACTGGGATTTGCCCTGCCAGTCCCAAAGCTCAGACTCTGTTTCTGAAATAGGTGCAGCATTATTCTCAGCATGGTGAGGCAGGTTTATGGAGGAAGATGATATGGTTTAGGAGATTAATGTTAACTTCTTCATAACCACTTCTTTCCAGGACCAAGCAGCGAACATACTGAAAAATATTTTCCTTTAAATGGATGGTATTCTAACCAATAAAATACAGCTTATATTTCCCCAGCCCCTTCCATTATGGTTCTCAAAGCTCTTCACAAATCCCCAGGAAGGCTTGCATCACACTTCTGTGTGAGTATTCTTACCTGCCCTTCACTTCTGCACACCTTGGCTTCTCCATCCCAAAGTGACAGGCCCAAGCTCACATAGCAAAGCTTTGGCAGACCTGGTGTTTGAGCTCAGCTCAACTCTCTGCTAGGTCCTTTGCTTATCTGTTGGATCGCTTATAATGGCAGTGTTGTCAGTGACAGACCTGTTGATTAATGCCATCAACTATTACTTTCTGCCTATATTTCAGCTCAAACATGTTGCCAGCAGAAGAGAGGGCATAGGAATGTAGCTCAAGCCAGCCAACATTAGGAATAGGAGCTGCAGCAGCTCTGGTTAATGCATTACTCACATAGTCATAAAGATGCACCAAGTACCAGAATAGTCTGGTTCTGTAGTAGAGCTTGAAACCTACTCTAAAATCTAGCTAAAAGCTAACCCTGAAGAATGTCTCCAGACTGGTTGTGATCTGCATCATTGTAGAGGGTGAAAAAGGAAATACTGCATCTTTCCTACTGGTGTAGGCCACTTCCAGCACTAAGGCAGGTTGAGGGCTGCCCTCTCTGAGGGTACTGCTACCCTAACCTCATTGGGAATTTCAGTAGGGTGCTATGCCTCTCTTGCCATGGGATTCTCCAGACATGCCACCTGCCCCAGGGAGAACTTATTATGGAGAACTACTGCTGCTTTGCAGCCACTAGTTTTGGTAAGGCCATCACAAATGTTGATCGTAGTAGGCAGCTTTGTACTTCTTACCCCCTTAGAGATCCTGAGTCATTTTTAAAGGTTTTAAACATAAAACTCATATTTAAAGCTCAGTTTTTCAAACAGGTTAAAAATATTCATACTAGGCAATGTTAAATGAAATGCTTTCAGGGGCAAAGGTAAATAAATGCACCAAAGGCTTGTTGCTTGTTCACTTGCTGCAAAAAAAAGTGATTGCTGCAACATCTTTCATTTTTAAGTATTTATAAGGGTTTCCTGCCTGCTATTCAGATAGTCAAACATTTATCAATTAGCAATACCGGTACTTATTTTCTTGCTACACTTAGAGCCTGGCTTAATGCAGCTTCCTTCCTGTATCTGGACAATGAAATTACCCTCAAAAAGAACAATGAGGTTAATCATAAAATGGCTACACTGCAACCTGCAGTAGAAAATGTGAGCAGCACATTCAGAGTCTACCCACACAAGGGCTCAAAAACAGGCAGCTGGAAAGATTTGCTGCTATATTCTAATTTCACTTAGCATTCCTCAAGGCATGTTCATGATTAGTATAATTAATGCACTTAAATAATAACTCATATAGGTTTGCATGTCTAATATTTCACAGCAGAGGAAGGAGGAAAACAGATGCTAGAAGAGTGAGTGCTGTGTAATCTTCATCTGCCATTTTCTGCAGTTTGTTTTGTGACGTATGTAAATTTAAGCACTCAGAAAGCATCCACGTGTGAATAAAACTGCAAAGACCTCATAAAGCCTATTCCAGCATAATTATGTCTTAGATAATGGATCTTATTGGACACCAAGGTAGCATTTCCCTACCCTTTCTGTTTTGACCAGTGTTTAGTAGTGGAAAAGAACAACTGAAAAAAAACAACAATAAAAAAAAAATCAATACTGATTTCTCTTGATTACTTATCCCTCTGGGTCATGTTAAATCATATTGCAATGAACGGGCTTCAGCCTTAATAGCAACAAATAATCCATTGGTATAATAGAAGGGGAATGTTACCTACTGTGTCTGTCATCAAATTATATTTACTGGACCTGTTGTTATAGGAATACTAGTATCGTTGCTTAGCTCCTGTTATCCTGCAGGATCTAAAATGGATCAACACACTGTAGACACGGGGATTATTTATCCACAACTTTTGAGTCACTAGTTCCAGCCCTGTTATTCTTGAGATACCTGTGAGCCAAGAACAGCATGTGTCTATTTCTTTGTGAACATTTAACGTCACGGTCTTGCTTTGAGAGTGGTAGCTAGGTTATAGTAGGCAAGGTTTTACTTTCTGTAAATTCTCTTTTGATTGCTATTTGGAAAGGATGAAGAGGGAAAAGGGAAGAGAAAGGGCCTCAGTTTTAGCAAACTAAAACTATTCACAGTGTAAAGCACAGAAACTATAGCTTGTAATTTCCCTACTTATTATATAACACGTATATTCTATTTCATCAATTCTCAGCCTTTTCATACAAGAAATCCTTCCTCTGCCTCAGCCTCCGCTCCGTCTTCTGGGAAAGGCTCTTTCATCTAGCAGCAAGGGAAAGGCCAGGTGGTCATGATGATCAATAGGTGCTATTTTACATCCCTAAGGTTAAAAATCCATATTCATTTCCAATGTTGAAGATGACCTGAAAAGGCTCACTTAATAAATACAAATGTAAGCATGGCATCTTCTCATCCTTAGTGGCATTTCCTCAAGTAACAGTTTGAGCTCATTGCCAGGACATATGGGGAAGCATGTACACCCGTTCATTAGAACTTCTCAGCAGATAAACAGCCTCACTGTAGAGTGGCATCCATGTGCCACTCTTTACAGCATTACATTAATCCAATGACGGAAAAGAATTTGAACAAAAACGGGATAGAGCTTTATACAGATTTTACCTTCCTCCTTGATTCTGAGGGAAAGCTAAATGCAGTTTCATTCAATATAATGGAAGTCCTATTTCTGATGAGCAGACCTAAGTTTTACTGATATGTGGGAGGTTGCAAATCATGGGCCCTGGAGTGATACTCATGATGTGACTATGTGAGGAAAAGCTGAATCTGTACAGGTTGCTTTTAAAGCTAAAATTGGCTAAAGATAGCAATCCTTATAATTTTTTCCTTATGTTTTTTTCTACTGTAATATTTTGACCAAATAGTATAATTTTATTTTAGAAGAACGAAATAAATCTGTGTTAGTCTCTAGACTTAATGCATTTTCCTGTTGATGACTGTTTCAATATCAGGGCCAGTCTTCTTGTTGGCCAGTCAGAACACTGTAAATATTTTAGTAAATGCTCTTTAAATACATTTGGTTCCTCTCTGCCCCAAAAATTCAGAGCACACCTCCAGCCCTTTTCTGTTGCAAAAGAAAAAGGAAAAATTTGCAAGACAAAAAATGATGTCCCAGAGGTGCCAGGAGTCAGCAAATGGAATCCTGACCTAATTGGAGTCAAGCAAGACTTCGTCATTCGTTTAAATGGATCCAAGCTTCCACCGACTGTCTGACAAATTGCCTCAGTTTCACTCCACTGTGCTCCAGTGAAGTGCTATCATGGGCATTTCAACGTGAAACTTGCAGTCATCCCTGGCACTAGCAGTTTGGTTATGGAATTGTTAGTATAAGATTTGGTATCAAATACAGCTATCTCATTTTCTATTTTCATTAAATAGGACTGATTCTATCACTAATTTCCTTTGGAAATAGAAATGGAATCCTTTTGGCATTTTCATTTATGACTTTTACTTCTATTCTAAATGCAAGGGAAACCTGGGGTATCTCAGATCCTACTGTGGTGGTTTGGCAAATGCTAATTCTTTTTTAATAAGGAGGCACCATGATGGGTAGCTTCTTTCTCCTCCAACATGGCACCAAGATGTATTGACTCTGGCTTCAGTATGTCACAAAAAGGCTTTGTTTCAGCAAAGTACTGAAGCCTGTGATTAAGTCCAAGACCACCTTGAGACACCCTTGCTCTAAGCTGTTTATTTCCTTGACTTTGTTAGTTAGAGACCATGATCAAATGGATGTCCATATCACACAAGCCATGTGAGGAACCAATGACTGCTGGAAAGATCACCATCTTGCCGGATCCTTTATGAAAACCCAGCTTGCTCTGAAACACTGAAAATAGCCAAAAGCAATGTGAAGGATTCTCAGCACTAAATCCCTTCAAGACTTGAACGTCTGTAAGGATCTCCAATAGTGTCTGCATGAAAAGCTGTATGCCCTGTCCATGAATGAAAGCAACAGTGAAGAACTCTGGAAGGGATTTAAAACCATATGGCCTGTGCTGAACCCATTGGCTGTATCACCTGTTGACTCCAAGGCTGGCTTGATGAGAGTGATGATGAGATCCAAGCCAGAAGAGAAGGGCTTATTCTGCTTAGCAAGATGACACCTCATCTCTGCAGAAGGAAGAAACGCATCAGCTCCTCAAAGCCAAAGCTCAAAAATCAGCGGTGGCAAGATAAAGTCAAGGAGGTCCAGCTCTATGTTGGCAATTGTGTTGTGTGTAGCTTTTTCCAGGTAATGAAAGCCATCCACAGCCCATCTTCTCACAGTCCTACTCTCCTGCAATCACAGGATGGCTCAACACTCCTCAAAGACAATAAATCTATCCAAGCTAAATGGAAAGAGCACTTCGAGGTACTACTGAAGTGTGACTCAACTGTGACAGATACCAGCACTGAAGTCCATCCCTCAATACCCTGAAAGGGGATCCCTTGCCAACCCTCCTATCCTAGAAGAAATCTGGCATGCCATCAAAGAACCAAGAACAACAAGGCTACCGGACCAGAGGCATACCTGCTGAAATCTACAAGGTCGGTGGTGAGTAATTGGTACTGAGACTCCATGAATGTATTGTTCAAATTTGGAACAATGAAGAGATCCCTAGGGACTTGAGGAATGCCAACCTCATGACTGTCTTCAAGAATGGAGATAAGTCTGTGTGGGAACTAGTGAGGTATCATCCTCCTTTCCATAGCAGTGAAAATCTTCTCCTGCATCCTCCTGAACTGTCTTCTACCTCTTGCTGAAGAAGTCCTTCTGGAATCTCAGTGTGGTTTCAGACCATCCCATAGGGCAATTGACAAGATTTTTGTTGCCCACCAGACCCAAGAAAAGTGTCAGGAACAACATCAGGACATGTATATGACCTTCATTGCCCTTACTAAGGCCTCTGATGCCATCAGTTGCAAAGCCCTGTGGAAAGTACTGGCCAGATTTGGATGTTCTGAAAAGTACATCAAGTTCCTGAGGTTTCTCTACAACCAGATGACTATGACCATTCTGTGTAGCAGATCAGAGACGGATCCATTCATTATCTGAACTGGGGTCAGGCATGGAGGTGTTATCCATTTCCCATCTCATATTGTGGGCAAAATGTTCATAAGTGCCTCAGTTTCTTAGGCGTCTGCAGGGAACAATAGCTAAATAGGTAAGACATCCCAGTATGTTTCTTCAGCTTTCATCCAGACTCTCGTGGAAGATTGCTCACAGGTTAAACAGCTGTAAATGGCTCCCTGGTCTTTGGACATGGGGGTATCAAAGGCACCCACTGTGGGGGTTGGGAAGATGTGGCCCCTTGCCCTCGCTACAGGGACAAATCCACTTTTAGTGTAAGGAGGCAAAGCTCTGCTTAATATCACAGTGAAGCACCTGCTAACATCAATGGTAAACGTAATCCACCAGCTGAAAATACTGTATCTGTTTTTAGCAGCTGCAGTTTTGTTAATTTTATTGCAATAAGATATGCTATTAAAAACATAGATAAGCCCCTGTAATTCACTGTCTGAGGCCATCATAACTCCTTCATCTAGAATAGAAATGTTTAATATGTTTGTAAATTTTCTCTAGGCACTAATATCTTCCAAATCCAGTGGGGGAAAGACATGATATTTTTGTGCTCAATCTACGGCATATTCATTTTATGCCTCTTCTTTTTGAAAGGGCACTGCTTAGATGCTGTAAACTGACACCAACATCTATTTCTAGAGGAGAAACTAAAACAAAATGAGTCAATGTCACAATGGTGGTCAAGCTTGCCATTTACAGTGGGATTCAGTGTCACCCAAGAGAGATGAGTAGTTGACTTTCTGCAGTTCATCAAATATGCAGAAGCAGAATTTGACAAGCAAACGCTAACTTTCCAGCAAACACGTTGGATTAATTCTATCCAGCAGCAATGCAAGGAATAGTAGACTATTACCTAAATTCGATTCTGGAGCTGAATATCATTCTATTTTCCTTGGACTTCAAACCAAGGCTCAGTTATTACTTATTAGTATAAGAGCTTGAGGGGTTTTTTACCCCAATTGTTAGTACATCAGCTTTCAACTAAAGGTGTGTCAGAACTGTCTATTCATTAGTCATACTGCTTGTGTTGGCATCAAGAGGCATCATTGTTGCATGAATAAAGCATCAGACTGAAGCTGGAAAACTGAATTTTTTGTACTGACTGACTAACTTAAGGCCTGCATGCAAGTCCAGTCAGTCCTGAGGCTGCTGCAACTGTTGGAGTGCCACAACCCACCTCTACTCTGATGAGGTTAGTTAAGTGGCTTTGCATCATTGGTGATTCTTTGGGCAGAGTGACCTGGTGGCACCTATCTCCATTCCAGGTATGGATGGCTGTTGGCTCACAGGGAGCTCATCCACCCTTTGATAGGCTTTGTTTTTAGTCCTGCTGGCTGTCTACACACCTTCCTCACCCAGGCAAGTCCAGGTGTGGGTACCAGTTTAGTTGCTGACAACCCAACCATGGAACAAACTGTACTAGTTTACATGCTACCAGATAGCAGACCAAGAGAGGCCTGGCCTGACAGAAAGGCCTCCATTCCCTATCTATAAATAGAAGTAATAATATGGATGAAAATGTTACATCACTATTATTCATTTGAGCAAAGCAGCTCCTGTTAAAAGTATAAGCTGTTTTGTTACCTATTCTTCTAAAAGAACACATTCTGCTCACTTTGTTGAAGTTACTTTGGATTCTTACTAGTATAGAGAATTCTAGCCTTTGTTTCTGGCCAAATATTTTCTTTTGTTGAAATGTAACGCCATTACTTATTGTCTGTCTCCTGTGGGTACATGCATTACCCTTTCAATCAGGGTTTAGTGAGCGGCTGAATGCACTGCTGCTTTTCTGCCATTGATGCAATCCCAGGATAACCATTCAGATGTACAATGCAATGTCCTGGTATAAACTGTTAATACTTCTTATCCTGTGAGCCTTTTTTTAGGATTTGTAACCAGACAATGGACAACTGAATTATTGCACTTTTGTCCAGGGATAAAATGGTTTACCCTGGGACAAATGCAATGTCTTTTAGAAGACAGTCTGCACTCTCAGCAGGGCCACCTGGTTTCAGAGTGGCACCAGCTGCAAGGGACCAGGTCACTGGCTGCAGAGTAGAGTGGGCCTAATGTATAAACCAGGCCCTTCATTTGGGCTTTGGTAGTTTAATGTCTGACAACTTGCAGCAAGCAGCTCTATCTATTCCCCTAGATCCTGCCTGGCTTTTGGCTTTTGCTCAACCTGTTTCTGTGTTCTGGATTTCCTGGTTCCTGACTTCTCGTGCTGTCTGGTCTATGGATGTGGACATTGCTTACTGATTTTGACTCTAGTTCTGACCATCTCATGTAGCCTTGGCCCTGGTGTGGATCCTCCTCTGGTTCAGGTACTTGTTTACCCATGTTCTCCTCAAGACAGCCTGCGAGACCCAATCCTTACACACACCTGGTTTTAGGGAAAGTATAATTGGAAGTGTGGGGAAGATGTTTCCAGAGTTATGGGTTATGCATAGAGAAGGGACAGAGCCTAATCTTCAATTCTCAAACACTCCCTTTCCTGCTCAGGCAAAAGGTAAAATTGTAACCGTTTCACAGCTGAATTGTTAGAGGCAGAGGCTTAGCTGAGCAGTTCTGTGCCCTGGGCAGGCCTGGGGCAGTGCCAGCCACTGCAGTGCTGATTGCAGCAGTGCAATCAGTCGCTGTTGCATCCATGGCTATTTTTGCATTCCTGTTCCCCTCCCCACACAGAGATGGTTCCTGGGTCTGCTGGACTTCATGGGCAAATCTAGGATTTTGCAAAGAGCTAAAAATAGTCTACAAGACAATGAAATATGAGAATAAAAACCAGAGGTAGCTAAGAAACAGGAAAATTGCTGAAGGTAGGGGGTAGATTCATAGATTTTTAGGGTTGGAAGGGACTTATTAGATCATCGAGTCCGACCCCCTGCCCTGGGAAGGAAAGAGTAGAGTGCTGGGTTCAGATGACCCCAGCTAGGTGTTTGTCTAATCTCCACTTAAATACCTCCAAGGAAGGGGACAGCACCACCTCCCTTAGAAGTGTATTCCATATTTTGGCAACTCTCGCAGTAAAGAATTTTTTTCTGATGTCCAATCTAAATTTGCTCTCCTTCACTTCGTAGCCATTGTTTCTAGTTACTCTAATGGGCGCCTTGGTAAACATCGTATCCCCTATTTCCTGCTGTCCCCCCTGATGAGTTTGTAGACAGCTACAAGATCACCTCTCAGCCTTCTCTTGCAGAGGCTGAAGAGATTCAGGTCCCTCAATCGGTCTTCGTAGGGGTTTTCCTGTATGCCTTTAACCAGATGGGTGGTCCTCCTCTGAACCCTTTCCGGGTTATCTACATCCCTCCTGCAGTGTGGCACCCAAAACTGGATGCAGTGCTCCAGCTGCAGTCTGACCAATGCCACATAGAGGAGACGTATCACCTCCCTAGACCTGTTTGTGTTGCACCTACTTATGCAAAAAAGAGTGCGGTTGGCTTCACTTCATCACATTGGTGACTCATGTTCATTTTGGAGTCGACTACAACTCTAAGATACTTAGAATGGTCCCTCCCAGGCTATAGGAGTGCTGATGATTCTTCCTCCCAGATGCAACACATCACACTTATCCTTGTTAAATTGCATCCTATTCTGTTCTGCCCACTTCCCCAGCATATCCAAATCTGCCTGGATTCACTCCCTGCCCTCTAGTTTGTGTACCTTCCCCCATAGTTTGGTGTCATCTGTAAACTTGAACAAAGTGCTTTCTACTCCCTCATCCAAGTCACTAATGAATGTATTGAACAGTACTGGTCCCAGGTCAGAGCTTTGGGGGACTCCGCTGCCCACATCTCTCCAGGTAGAAACAAACCCGTCCACCACGACTCTCTGGGTGCATCCCATAAGTCAATTTTCCACCCACTGAACTGTGCAATAATCTACATTGCAACTGTTTAGTTTTTTTATAACAATTGGGTGTGACACTGTGTCAAAGCCCTTTTTAAAATCTAAGTAAATAACATCTACCTCTATTCCTTCTTCCAAGCATTTTGTGACCCAGTCATAAAAAGAAACCAGTTTGGTCAGGCAGGATCTGCCTGCTATGAACCCATGCTGGTTGCCCCTTAGCATTATTTTACCCGCTAGTCCCCCACAAATGTGTTCCTTAAAAATTTTCTCAAAGGTCTTGCCAAAGGTAGAGGTGAGGCTAACTGGTCTATAGTTACCTGGTTCCTCCTTCCTCGCCTTCTTGAAAGTAGGGACCACACTGGCCCTTTTCCAGTCCTCCAGGACCTGTCCTGAGCTCCACAAGTGCTCAAACAGTTGAACCTGTGGTTCCACTATGACTCCAGCTAATTCCCTAAGTACCCTATGATGAAGATCACCAGGGCCTGTTGACTTGAATACATTCAACCCCTCCAAGTGCCCTTTTACTAGGACAGTGTTAACAGTTGGCGGGTTGGTATCTATCTTGCACTTTCCTAAAGTCCCATTGGGATGCATGCTTGTATCCGTGTCCGGGAACACAGATGCAAAGAAATCATTTAGGAGCTACGCTTTGGCCATCCTATCTGTTACCAGTTGTCCTAGTCCATCTTGAAGGGGCCCTATGTTATCCCGCGCTTTCTTTTTGCTTTCTATGTATTTAAAGAATGACTTTTTGTAATCCTTAACTTTTGCTGCCATCCTTGATTAGTAGCTTGATTAGTGGAAATCAAGACCATTAAAAAGGAGAGAAGGTTGTTAATGCCTGTTGAGTGAAAAGAGATTAATGGGAATCAGATAGATTGTAATAAAATATGAAGTCAATTAACTCCATTATCACCACCTGAATAGAAATGCCACTGCTGCTGCTGGGAAGTTGGTTTTAAACTGTGGGTGG
>NW_005842490.1:1045897-1054361 GCF_000455745.1 Alligator sinensis | reverse complement strand
GGAATGAAAGTAGGGTGCAGTCTTCATGCATCTATTCTGGGCAGAAAAACCTGTTTTTCCCACTTAAGACATGCACCTCAATTTTGAAAGGCTAATTTTTGGGAAAAAGGTGAATGTGGTATGTAAATATGGTATTTTTCAGAGCTCTTTTCCCAGAGACTTTATGCAAAGACTTGGTATTATGCCCATGTTTAAATATAAAGCTTGTAGTGCCTGAGGAAGAGGGATAATTAAATATGCTGTTGATTACATCAGAAGTCAGCAGCTGGGAAAAACTCCCACAACAACTTTTCTCTGGAATGAGAACATCTGACATTTCTGTTGAAGTGGAGGCTACTGTGTCAGTGTGAAGGTTTCCATGTGGGCTGAGAGATATCTTGTTCCTTTCCTAAACTGGTTTGATTTAGCTCATCAGAGTCCCCTACTCCTACTCTGCACATATGGGAAAAGGAAGCTGATGGGGAAGTGGAAACGTGGACAAGAGAAATTCAACAACGATCTCCGCATGAAGGAGGGCTGGAAGGAAGATCCTTTCTTTTAAAAATCTGAGAGATGTATATATGCTTTTCAGAATAACAATATGACTCTGTCCTTAAAATGAAGCGCATCCCTTCAGTGTGATGGCACTTACCAGGGGGGAAATGTCTTTGATGTAGTCTCTGTCCCTGCTCATCCCACTTCTTGTACAACAAACTCTCCAGCATGTGCTTACTTGAGCTTTGAACCTCAGCTTGCTCAGCTGGGGGGCATGGGTTACAGCTGAGTGTTCTTTGACTTGGGCTGGTACCTGCCTACTCTGCAGTGGGAAATGGGTAAGTTCACTTGAGTACTGAGAGTCTACCAAGGCCCTTGACCCCAGCTCCCTCAGGAGAGACAGACAGTCTCCTGCAAATGATTGGGAGAAAATTGTATAGCATCTCAGTGCAAAGAACCCTGGAATGTGCAGAAATAGTGAGGACTGAGTGGCAGGGGCAGTAGTAGACTGTAGGTGTTGTCTGGGGTTATCAGTGTTATTGCTGCTGTTATCCTGGTGGGTTGTTCTTGATGTGGTGTCAGTGTTGAGTCTCAGGAACTGTGGTGCTGGCAAAGGTGTAGCCAAAAGATTCCAACACCAGTCTTGTCTTAAAGAATGGCCACGGGTTCAGTTCAGTGGCAAAGATTCAGCCAAGTTTACTGTCTATAAGTACAGCCCTAACACTTTTTGGTCTAACAGATACATCAGACGAGGAGTTGAGGCATTTGTACCTGTGACACAACACCACACAGACTTCCCCAGGCCACTACAAAATCCCCCTGCTTTCTAATTCTCCTTTTATACAACGATCAAAACAAATTATGTATCACATTCCAGCTGTATCTTGAACGTCTCAAACCATCCGGTACTAGGGGCTTGTTTCATATTTCGACTTGGGTGTTCCTGTTCCAGCCTTATCATCCACGTACTGGACTTCCCTACCTTGTACCATCATCTCCCCCTCCCATCTCTTGGTAGGAATGCACAGCTAGATGATGTGCCAAGTTGTTTATATGAGGAGTTCATGCATGGGTCAGGTTGGCCACTTTAGCAAAGCCTTTGTGTGAGCAGCAATTATTGTTCAATGCTTCAGTGAGGCCTATGGTAAGAAGACTCATGCTTCAGTTTGGCTAATGTGAGGGCTGAAGTTTGGGGGCCAATCATGTAGGCTGAATGTGCAGTGTAGGGTTTATTGTAGCAGGCCAGGGTTTATTGAAAATTCCTGTACCCAGTACCAATAATGAAGTGGCTTTGGGAGCATGTATTTGTTCTATAGCTGAGGCAAAAGCTAGTGCAGGTATGAGTTAAGTACAGAGGAGTCTTGTACAATAACCTGCACCTCCGCTATACCAGCATCCTCCAAATAAAATATACTGCATGGGTAAGATGCCACCCTACAATGGGTCATATAGGCTCACAAAAACAGTGCAAGGATATAAAGGGTTAAAGTTGATGACTCGCAGCAGCTCATGCCAATGCAGATATTTACAGAAATATAGGGAGAAAATGATGCCAGTGAATACCATTTCATAAACCAGATAGATTCTGTTTTCTGGACATCTTTGTAGCAAATCAATATGTGCCAGGCTGCAGCCCAGTGCTATTTCTCTTTCTAGTTTTGACATGTTGGGGGTAGGCAGTGAGAAAAGAGGACAAATTCCAGACAGGATGCTGTGAGTTCAATGTTCAAGATTTAAGAGGGAAGGGGGAGGGAGGAGGGGAATATCCTCTGTGTTCAACTCTGAGGAATGGTACAATAGATGTATGAGTCATAAGCCTGGCCCTATACAATCATGACATTTCATTACGACAGAGTGCAGCCAGCACCAGAGAAAGAAAACCAGAAGGAGAAAGTGGTGTTTATTCCCAAGCTCTATTTCAGCCATTTGTGCCATGAGTGGATATTGACTGCCAACTATGCTGATCAACTACTTATAAGGTTGACCGATATATTAGTTCACATCAGGCAAAACCTGAATGATAAACGGAAAATAAAATAAAAAATACTTCCATTAATTATAAAAATCGTTTTTTGCCACAGATAATTTGGGACACTGATTGTGTCAGAGGTTTTTTTTTTTGTTTTTAATAAAGAATTCCTAAACCCAGATAAGAGAGTGCTTAAAATGCAGGTCAGTGTATCATTATAATAGTATGGGTAATGCTTAGAGAAGAAAGATAGATGTGTTGCTTTTAGTATCTTTTGCTACATTTATTACCCTAGCAACAGCCTTTTTTCCACTAGGGCTTTGTATTAGGGCGGAAAGATGGTTTTGTTAAGCACGTTGAACTAGAGATAAATGCCAGTCCTAGCTCTGCCACAGACTCCCTTTGCAACCTTGGACATGGCACTTTATTGCTGGGTGCCTCGGAGAGTAAATTGGGATAATAATCTGCCTTTATTTCACATCTATTCGGATCACAGGGTCCTCTGGGCCTGAACCATTTCTTGTTGTATATTTGCACAGGGTCTAACAGATGGGGTTTGGGGGCTGTTCAGTGCTGCTGTAGTGTAAATAATAATAAATTCAGTGGTCCTGGGTTTAAGGTTACTGCTTTAAAAGCTACCAACATGCTCAATTTAAAGGTCAAATAGTGAGGAAATGAAACTTCACCTATCATATATAAATTGAAAGGAGCAAGCACAGACCTGACACTTTCATCCTAAATGGACAATACATAGCTGAAATGAGTTAAGTATACTTGCATTTTAAATGTATAAATAATTGCTGTAATCCAACTGTGAATGTTCATAGATTTCAATTAGGGCAGTTTTTCTGCTTTATGTACTGCTCTTGATATACTACGTCTGTCCAGTTACATGGTTTGAATTAAATGATATTTATAAAGGGTGGCACCTTATGACTTGATTGTTTTTTTAGCTTCTTCATGTTTGAATATTACCCCAGGACCTGGTTGCTTTTGTGCATTATATAAAATAAGATTTGTTTTAGTGGATTGGCACTTTATCCCTGATGTCATCTTTCCGGTAAAGTCTGATTCCATCAGCTGTGTCATGTGTTTATGCAGAACCCAGTTCTGTTCCTGTCAAAGAGCAAGATGGTCAAAGAAAGCAGTATGAACAAAAGGGTATCTATCTAGGCTAGGGCTTCAACCTTGATCTGAACCGTATTTCACAGAGCCCTAGGGCTGACTTCTCCCTCTCCCTACTATGCCTGGGAGCATGACCATGAAGCAACGCCCCCCAAGTGTTCTGCCCACACTTGTGCCTGGAGATGTGGCAATGGGGCTGCTTTGGAGTGAGCAGGTGCCAAGCACCACTCTCCAGCTCTCAGTCCTGAGTGTACTTACTGGTGCACACGCGGGGATGCATTGAGGACATTTTGCTGTTTACTTTCAGGGACTTAGCGCACATGGGGAATGAGTGGGGGGAGAGTGCTTTGCAGCAGGGCAGTAGTAAGACATACTTGTAGAGGAAACTGGAGCAAGTTGGGATGTAGCAAAACCCAGAAAGAGTGAGTCTGTGTCTTAATTACTTCTTCAAAGTTCCCTCACTCCTTACTGTAATCAGGCTGCAGCTCTTGAAAACCATCCCAGCGGCCTGGGCTCCATAGCACTTGGGAAGGGCTATTGCTGTAGTGGGATGGTGGGGGTAAGAGCAGACTTCTCTACAGCATATTCTTATCCAAACCAAGTGGCAATTCACAGGGGAGCTAATGCTGTTCCTGTTACCACTAGCGCTGTCTTGTGACAGCTGTGCTTGAAGATACCCTGCTGTTTGGTATGCGTGAGTCAGATTGTACAGGTGAGAAAGCACCATGTCCCTTGTCCTTTCCTTTACCAGAGTGTATTCAACATTCAGCAGAATGGCTAAGGTATTGCTTTTTCAGTAATTAATTTGGGTTATGAGCAATAATCCAATAAATATGAGATTACCATAAATAAAAATGCAAGGAATCCTATTCAACAGGCTTCAGTACCCAATTCTACAATTAACAGCTACTTAAAGGAGAGAGCGCTTTGGAAGGAGGTGGAGGCCCTTTTTGTTAAAGATGAGAGTGACCCAAGTCAGTCGCTGTGGATCAGGAAGTCAGTGGGTGACTCAAGAGTTGGGGGTAGGTGGAGAAAATAATGGCTCTATTTTAAGCATGGAGCCTGGTGGGAAGGATTAGTGCCCCTGGTCTCTGTGCAAGAATTGTGGGGGATCCCCTCCAATTCACTGTCAGCTGGCTAGGAAATGCAAATAGCAAGAGCTTACATGTCACAACCTATTGCTTTGTCTGGTGTCACGTCTGATATGGCAGAAGTTTGTGCTGCATGCTGGAAGCTTTACATGCATTACAGCAGGCTGGATTCCCAGCTGGGTTAAAGCACTGTAGCGCCACAATCAGGAGTTGTGCTGATTTACACCGAACCGGGCTCTGGATCACCAGGTGTAACACATTTGTCTTTTCTTCTTCCTGTATCTCTCCTCCTCACTTCAGCATTTTGTCTTCCATGCCGTAGCAGTGGTACTGCATGCTGATGAGGCAATGTCTAGCATCACCAGCCAGTCATTTCTTTCTAAACTGTTCTCCCCCCTCAGATCCACGTGGTGGACCTTGACTATGATATTTTGTTCTCTAATAATAAATGTCCGCTGATGGAGCTGAGAGGGAGAGACTTTGCTGGCATATCACACCAGAGATAAATCTGGAGCAGCTGACATTAGTAACAAATGGACTCTGTGAAAGAAGCAGGCAAGTGAGACAGACCATTGGAAAGCCAGACATGTCATAAATGTGTATGAATGGGTTTCATTGGCATTTGTGTTCCTAAATTCATTAGGCACTTAAACAGATCTACCCCTAAATGTCTCCAGGCATTATTTCATAGGGTGAACTTCATAGGTATACCAGTACAGTGGCTCTCAACCTTTTTTTTTTGTACCAGGACCCATTTGTAAACTCTGATGGCCAGTCCCGACCCACAGGCCCTTGGCCCTGCTGATGCCCCTCACTCCTGACCTGCAGTCCCCTGCCCCCCTGGGCCATGCTGTTGCCCCTCACTTTCAACCTGAAGCACTCTGCCCCCCAGCCTTGTTGGAGGGTGTCTCCAGCTGCCCCCATCCCACTCAGGCCAGAATGTGGTGGCTCCAGCTTACATGGGCAGCAGCAGAGTAAGTCCAGCCCCAGCGTTGGCTGAAGGGAAAAGGAGGGGAAGCCTGTGGCACTCCCTGCCCTGAGCTGGGGCTCCAGCGCCATGCCAGGCAGCCTAGTAGAGGCCTCTTCTGCCACCAGAGCAGAGTCTCCCATCTCTGCAAGTGCGAGCGCCAGCCTGTCCAAGCAGCTTCCTTGGCACCCTGGTTGAGGATCAGTGCTCTAAACACTACAACACACTGTACATGGGGTCTTCTGAGCCTGTGTACGAAGACTGGGTTGGTGCCATGAATTCTGCTCTTGTACAGTGCTACAGTTCTCCAGAGTGCAAGACTTCTCCATTACAAGCTGCTTTGTGAGAATAGGATTTTCTTCTTATCAGGAAAAGTACCATCTAAAGGTCATTCAGAAACTGTTTTCAAACCAGCCATAGACTTTGTTTGTTGGATCTGTGAAATCCTTGAATCCCTGAGAATTCAGTTTGCAATAATTAAAATCCTGTTTTCAGTGACATTTCAGGAAATGTTGGCTACATTTAAAGGTACGCTATGCAGTTTGTTCTCGCTCCAACTGTGTCTTTTCTGAGTTTCCAAGTTGCAGTGGTATTGGAGATGCCCATGTAAGCTGGAGCCACCACATTCTGGCCCGAGTGGGATGGGGGGCAGCTGGAGACATCTCTCTAAAGATCCCTGCTGTAACTTTTCATTTACTTTCAATTACTACAGTAATTACAAATCCTGTGCTTAAATATGTTTTACTGCCATTCAGCTGGCATTATGCAGATGTCACATTTCCCTTTCTGCTATGTCAGAAATCTATTCAGCCATCTCTTATCTATTTATAAAGAACACTCAGTCAGTCACTAAATTTATGTTGAGACACAGAAGATTTCAGATGCCATAAATCAATAAGGGAAGCAGAGCCATGTGTATGAAACATCTGTTATATAATATAAAATATATAATTATTATATAATGACAGTTATATAATCATGCTGGTTCTGTACATGACAAAGTGCAAACAGACAGTGTAAGGTAAGACAAACTACTGACACATGGTAGATCATGCTGAAATTGCTGAAATTAAAGGCTATATCTGGACAGCTGGGCCTCTGACAAAGTAGAGTTTTTTTACAAGACATTACTCTTGTGTGTATGCTGCACTCAGAGCTATTTTATACCATGTAAAGAAGCTGCATTACAGGAAATGATTCTCAATAAGAGCTTTGAACATGGTAATCTCATATTTACTTTGCTATCTGGAAAGCAGAGATGGTGACTTTGTTCTTTTTAATCAAGAAACCTGTAGAATGGCCCTTTCCTCCTCTTCCTTTTACACAATCCCGTGTAGATATATTGCCTGAATATAGCCAAGGGGGTTTACTGAAAATTTATAGAGCTGTAGCACTAAAGAAGAAAATATGGTATGTGAACCTGGCCTAGATGGTACTCCCAAAGAGGTTCACTAATAAATCATTGATAGGTATTATCACTGGGTTATGAATGATGGCTGTGGTGAGGTATGTGCAGATGGTGAGACGTGACCCCTCTCAATTGTTACATGAATCTTATATCTATTTTGAAAATAAAAAATATTTTCACCTCTGCGCTCTTCTCTATAGACATACATGAAGATTACTAAATCTGCACTCAGTTTTTCCTCATTCCTTATTTGACCTATTTATACAAGTCCGCAGAAGTTTGGCCAGGAACTTTTATTTCATACATAAATAAATATCCTGTATAATGTACACAGAGTCTTTTGGCTCAGGTAGGCACTAGGCAGACTGGAAACAGAAGTTTGCATGTTGATGTTAAAAGCTTCATTCATTATAAAGTGAAGAGAGGGCTTGAGATCCGGATGACAAAGAACATTAACTTATGAGCATTCTGCTCAGCTCTTGGATCTGACCCTTCTGGTATGTGGCATAATGACTGTTTTACTTTTGAGTCTCTAACTCTTTTTTTCTGTATTGTTTGTCCTGTTGATTTGATTTCTCAAGTACACAAATACCTTGAAGTAAGATCTTCATCTCACAAATACTTATGCACATCCTTAACTTTTTATCATGAGTAGTCCTGTTGGTTTCAATGCACACATGTGTGTCTTTGCAGGTTTGGGGGTCTATGATGCTGAAGAAGGCTTTGACTTCAGCTGAAAGGATGGCAGGATAACTCACCTATAAAGTATATTTCACCGTGTCCTTGCTATCTCTGGTTCCCTTTGATGCTATAAGGAGAATTTAATTACTGTCTTGTTCAAGATCAGAGATGAGAAAGCCTTTCTTCAGCTGTTGGCTTTGGATATCTATTTATTTTATTTATAAAGTGCTTATCTCTATATAACATCCTGGACACTGTGAGAAGAAGTAAAAATTAAAGAAGACTGGACTATATTCACAGGAAAAAAGGGGGCCCTGTCCTGATTGGTGCTAAGTCCTCTCAATTCCCATTGTAGTTCCTGAAAGTTGAAGGAAGCAGGCAGCTTTTCAGGGCTGAACCTAAGGCGATTACAAACAGTCAGCAAATCCTTAAATTAAATATATTGGTTTAATCCGGAATAGACCAGTGAGCCCAGATCTACACCACAGTTTTATTGGCATAGCTATGTTGGGTAGGGGTGTGAAAAGATTACATTTTTTAGTCTAGGGTTTGTCAACCAGACGTACGCGTAACCCCGGGGATACTTGGGAAGGCCCTAGGGGGTACGCATGGGTGGGCAGGGACGGAGTGCCGCCACCCACCACCCTGTGCTGTCATGTCCCAGAAGCAAGACCAGGGTGGGGCAAGGGCAATGGCGCTGCTATGTGGGCCACACAGGCATCATCCAGCCAGCTGGACATGGGGGAGAA
>NW_005842490.1:1044653-1045866 GCF_000455745.1 Alligator sinensis | reverse complement strand
CCCGCCGCGCTCCTCCCCCCCCCCCCCCCCCCCCTTTCCTGCCACTCTGCATCCCACTGCACACCACCCCCCTCCCCACCCACCCCCACACTCCATGTCTGGCTGCACGCCACCCCCCTGCCCCCCTGCTCTCCGTCCGGCCACTGAGGGCACACTTACTAAAAAAAGGTTGAAAACCCCTGCTTTAGTCGATATATGCCAGCAAATGCCCTGGCAGGGATACAGCTATGGTTCTGTCAGCTTAATATATGTTATTCAGGGAGAAGGTATAATTATGCTGTCCCCAAAAAAACAATTTCTCTGCATATGATGCATCTTTATGAGGGGGCTCTGCTGCCATGGTTACGCCAGCATAGCTATAGTAGCAGAAGCTCCATAGTCTAGACATACCATGAGCTTTACCCATGTCCTTGTCCTGATAACTATCTCTAATGTTATTAATAATGGGGGAGGAGGGATTGCAGTTTTGTCAGCCAGGCTAAGCATTCAAACCTGCATCTCAAATCAGTTAAAATGCAAAATAGTTTTTGATAAAGCAGGTTCATGTGTACGTGTTACAACTTTTTATAGGAGAGATCACAAATGAAAAGGAAAACGTCAGGAAAGCACCACATATTTCAGAAGCAAACTCAGGCAGGTTTTGTACAGAGAACTGAATTGACAGACTTCCCATCATCATGGAAGCCCAGGGCTCGTGGTAGAACATGAGCTGCAAAGGTTCAAGTTAGGAGAAGCAACAGATTATTAGGGCTCTGAGACGCTTCAGTCGCTGATTTGATTCAGAGGAGATTCAGCCTGATTTGGTGGCTGAATCTCCGAATCCGAATCTGGAGGTCCATTAATCTCTCTGAACCAAATTGGAAGAATCCTATTTGATTCAGAGAAATTTGATGATTCATCCGTAGACACAGCTTTATATGTTTTTTCTATGTACCTCGAGGTACCAGGTGCGGCTTGTGAACGCTGAGATGGGGCGGATGGAGTGTCCCACAGGAGTGCAGGGGTGGTCCCCCACATGCTCAGTGACAGACCCAGAAGTGGACCAAAAGTACTTCTGGTCTACTTCTGGGTCCGCTGCAGAGTGGTGGGGGACCCTCCGCCCCCCGGCTCAGTGACTGGTGCCTCCTGGGTCTGGGGGGGCACCCAAGGTCCCCCTGAAGCCAAGTGCCAAGCTGGGGTGTGTGTGCAGGGGGTTCCCCATGCACTTGGTGGC
>NW_005842490.1:1039423-1044629 GCF_000455745.1 Alligator sinensis | reverse complement strand
CCGGCACTCCTGTGGAATGCCCCATCTGCCCCACCATCTCAGCGTTCACAAGCTACGCCTGGTACCTCGGGGTATGTAGAAAAAACATATAAAGCAGTGTCTATGGCTGAATCGCTGATTCTCCAAATCAGAATCAAATCTTCAGATTCAGCCGAGTCGAATCAGGGACAATGATCTGAATCAGCAAATCGAATCACTGTCCTCCAAATCGGGCCAAATCCAAATCTGAATCAAATACTGCCTGCTTTGCACACCCCTACAGACTAGCTTTTTAGATGAGGGCAAATTGTGTTGAACACCATATAAGCTAGTTGTGATTAAACACAACCATGTTTGTCTCTAGCAATTGTAGAGATCTTTCCTGTTTTTATGACATGGAGCTTTAGAGAGCACTTTTGTGAGAAATCTCTCAAGTATGACAGCACATGGTCTGAAGCTTATGTCACAGACATGGATGGAAATGAGAATTAACTTTAGAAAAAGTCAATTGGACTGTTTTCCTATTGCCTTGAGCCTTATGTAAGCACTTATCTCTGTAAGAAATAGCTGTAAAGTGCTCAAGAATTGAGAGCAGCAGCATTTTAAACTCTGAACAGCTCTAAGTAACAATACCAAAGGTGAGGCATTGCAGAATTGGACCTAATCACACTAAGTAGAAAAGTGACATGCAGTCAGAACCAGGGCCACAGACTCTGCCCTTCAGACATAAATACCATTTTGATTAGGTTTCTAACTGCCCTGAGTATAATCATGTCACCAACTAATCATCTTATTTCAGTTGGTGTGTATGATTCAGTAATGCCAAATCCCTTTAGTAAAATCCATGGTCTGAGCTGCATTTAGCCATTCAACCTTTGTACTCTGAGCGGTTTATTTTTGCTAGTGGGAAAAGCCTAGTATGTAAGCTATGTTATACTCATTTAAATTAACACCAGGCTGTGAGCATGTTCTCCCCAGACATCTTCCCCTCCCATTCACATTCCCCTGTTCTGGCTTTTCCCCACTCCAGAAAAGGTCAGCTGAGGGAGTGTTATGGAGACTGTCAAACAACATTGAAACTTCCTTCCCTCCAACAATTTCTATTCTCAACAGGAGCCTGAAGATTGTGTAACATCTCTACGGTGGTTGGCAAGTAGAAATTTGTCGGTGCCTGTCCTAGCAGGCTGATGGCAATTACAGCTAATGGCCTAGAAGCAAAATGGCCCAGTGTATTGTGTTTAGGCAAAGTGGTTATTTTTGTTACTAATTGAAAACTGAGCTATTTTGAATAACATTATTTTGACTTTGGTTTGTAAAAGAATGAATCCTTTCTTTGTCTAGAAACTGTTAAAGCCTTTTCCTTGTTATATTGTTTTGACTGCACAGCAGAAAACCTGATTCCCACAAATCAGCAGTTTTTAACCTTGTGGCTAGGGACAGACATTCAAAAAACCTGAGCCTAAATTGATTCAATCTTTTGCAGGTTAGTGTAACCTGGATAGGGTGAACCAGTTTGTAACTGGACAGACATCCCCTCTGGACTGAAGAAATACAGGCACATGCCTGCAGTGGTTCAGACTAGAAGCTGGGAGGTTGGGGGTGTGCTAGAGCAGCCCTCCCTTCCCTGCCACAGTACTGAGCTGAGGGGGGAGGCCTGGCCAGGCCCTGGTAGGATGCTCTAATTAGGGAGGGGTTTTCCTCCCCTCCCTGCTCTTGACCAGCTCAGCAGGGAGTTGATAACAGACCATTTATTAACCCATCAGCAAAATAATAGCCTCTCTCATTAGTTCAAGCTCTTCTTAAACAACTTTTTCCAAGGAAGGAAAGGAGAGACCAGCTAACCTGTTGATTAGCTCCAAAAAGCCCTAAGTGGACAGTGTCCTACCTGCCTTTGTCCTGTATGCCTTGCATAGACACCTCTCAGCATTAGCTAGCATACTACATGCTGGTTACGGTCTGTGTAGGAGAGGGGAGCGGGGGATCCCTGCTTGAATGGGGAGTGGTTGGAATGGGGTGGCATGGAGAAGCCAGGCAGATGCTGCTGTGTCTGCCATCTGTGCCGGAGCTCCGGCCAGGGACCAGATGGGAGGAGCCAGCCCAGCTCTCTGGAGCAGAGAGCCCTGTCCAGGGCTGCAAAGCATCTGGGATGCTGGGGAACTCTGGTTTAAGTTAAACCAGGAAGGGGTCTGGGACAAACATTGCATAAACCTGTTTGACATGAATCAGTTAAGTCTGATACTACATTCAACCAGGCTTATCTCAAACCTGTTTCATTCATTTTCAAACAGGTTTATGTGCACTGAATGTCTGTTCTGTTACAGGTTTAAACCAGTTTCTGATCACTGAAACTGGTTTGTGTGTAATGTCTGTCCCTAGCCTGTTAGACTCAAGGCACCCTTTGGAAAATGTCAGCTCTTAGTTTTCCCTGGTTTTTTGATGCTTGACTGAGTTCTTTGCAATTCTGCTGTTGCACAGAACTCAGAAAAACTACAATGGGTCAGACTGTCTTTAATACTGTGGCTTCACAAGATAAACAGAGATTTCAAATAGGAATCATGTTTGCACACTTAATCATGTTACCATTGTGTGGCACCCCATGGCACCCTTGAAAGGATCTCAAGGCACCCAAAAGTACTGTAGCACTCTGGTTAAAAATCACTGCCATAGACACTGAGTCTGACTTCCCATTGCCCTGCACCTTACACAGTTATTTATGCCTATGTGAAGTGAGTGTAAATTCTAGTGCTATGATCTGGTTGGGTTTCACACCCACCTTTCATTGCCCTGTATTTTTTTGCACAGTCCTTTGTAACAATGGTGAATCAGCTCATTTACATTCTCCAAATGTTTTTATCTTAGTCACACCCTTATGTCCACTTGCTTCTACCATCTGCTACCCACCTGAGCTGTCATTGAACTTGATGATTAAGACCCTCAAGGTTACTGAAGGAGACTTTTATAATGTGCGTGGGGAGGGAATACTAAGTATTGAAATGATTCAAGAAATCGTGGTGGATGAGAATAGGTACATCATCTTTTTTCTCTTTGAGATAAAAGGTAATGTTTCCACAGGAATTCACATGACATCAAGAAAGCAACTGCATTTGTCTTATGATGTTTAAGCAAATGTGAGCTAGGGCCTGTCTGCAAAACTAGCCTCCAGCGGCAGTGATTGTCACTCTAGCCGGCTGTGACCTTTTCATTGTTTCTACATATGCACTAACCCTTTTCCTTTACAAGTAGGTCCTAGAGCATTCCTGGTAATGTTTCTCTTCTATGTCACAGCCCTGCATACTGTTTTTCAGCTCTAACTAAAAACCTTAACTGAAGTGTGGTATTACAAACTCAGGTGTAAAAATGATTGACAGTGAAGTATTGGAGACACTGTCTAGACACACAAGAATGCTAAGTTTTGTTTTTACAAAGCTGGATAAGAGATGTACATAATGTACTATAATGATTAAGGGGCTAATGAAACAATATTTTTCACTATTTTTGCTTAGCTTGTTGTGGTTTTTAATTTTATATAAACTTATTTCAATAAATTAATACTTGTTTTTGTTTTGATCTTAAAATGAATAATATACCACTGGACCCTCTGCATAAAATGTGTTGTTATGCCATAGCTTCTGAACCCCGTTTTTCAAATCCTAGATCTGCCTATGCTCCTATGTCTGGTATTTTTCTCCATTTAAAAATTCTTGGTCCACCAGGCAGCCAGTAAATCAAAACATATCTCTCTAGTTCAGTGAGCCTCTCAGACAAGGCAATTAGCAGAGCTCTTTGGAACAAACTGTCTTTTTTGTTCTGAGTCTGTTGAGTGCCTAGCAAAATGGAGCCCTGGTCCATGACCAGGGCTCTTGTTGCTACTGCAATATATATAAAATGATAGTACAATTACAGTCTTTTGCTTCATTGTAAAATGGAAAATCATCCTTTGAATTACTAAAGAATCTTTGCAGTGGGTAGTAGTATATGGGAAGCCTGTCTCAAATGAGTTTTATGGAACATTTAAAATCAGGCTAAATGGGGGGCTGCTTTATTCTCCCAATATTTAATTTCTTTCAACTGGACCTGAGCAACAGAAGATATGGATTTGGACTTCTCCAAAGTTTGGACCACATAGATTACTCATCCAGCTTTAATCCAGGAAAATACTTAATATAGCTTCACTCCTGCATTTCCAGGTTTGGCATGCATAGGTGGGAATAGGCAGATTGGAAATGCTCAGCCCCAGCCAACACTGGCAACACCTCAAGCACTTTAGTTTACAGGTAAAATAGCTACTGTAATCATGGTTCTTTCAGTAATTAAGAAGCAAAAACTGAACACACAACTGCCTTTCCAGAAATGAACTGTGTCACTTTTGAAAGCCCCTAAATTTCCACAGAACTACAAGCTGCAATCTTGACTTCAGTCCCAGAGGGGTGTATATAGTTAGTATCTTCCTAAATTTTTGTTCCAGAATAATCATGAGTGCTGGATCCGAGCCAAAACACAAATGTTGGTTATGGTTGGATAACAGTTTAATATCTGAAGCTTGGACTCATCCATAGTAATGACATGTATTTCATTTCAAAGTTATTTTGCCATATTTTGTTCTGCCATCTTGAAGAGATGTAAGTACTGTATTGTGCAGCATATTTGCATTGTGATCCCTAGTGAGTGTCTATAATGTGTGCAAGAATATTACTCTTGATCCAAGAAAGCAAACATGACAGCTGCTTGTGAATTTTCTTACAAAAAGGGTTTACTTGGGAAATTGCCATTTCTCTGAAACCAAAGTGTATTAAAGAAACATAAGTTTCTGAAGTTGTGGCAGGTCTAACCTACACTACACTGTTTTGCCACCACTACTATGTCAGCCACAGGGTGAAGAAAGATCACATTGGTCCATAGATCCCTTTCCCCCTTCCATATCTGTATGTAACCATGCTAGCAAAAGAGGGCTGCTTGGCTTTGCTCAGGAGGTAGTGCTTCTAAGGGGAAAATAAACGTGGCTTCTGCCGCCAATCTCCATGTCTCCACTGGCGGGACTCTAACTAATAACATTGTGATGGTGGCAGCAGCAGCCCAGTCTTCAGAGGGGAATTAAACTGCAGTGGTCTAAGGCTACTTGTCATCGGAGGGAGGACTTTCCAAGGGGTAGATCCAGGATTTGGCAAAGGGGAGGTGTGGGACCCTTGCAGCAGGGATTGCTGCATACTGCTCCCAGACTCCCTCCCCC
>NW_005842490.1:1015268-1039392 GCF_000455745.1 Alligator sinensis | reverse complement strand
CCCCTCCCCCCCCCCCCCCCCCCACTGGTGTGGGCAAACCATGATGCTGCAGCCTCTGTGGACTTTTCTGAAGTCCCCAAGGCAGGTAGGAATCCCCCTTTCCCCTTCATGCTCAGAGGCACATCCTATTCCCTCCTCTTCCCCCCCCCCCCCAATCCTCCACCGGCTGCTACTGCTTTCTCCCCTATCCCAGGCCTGGGAAGCTTCAAAGCCTTTCCTGCCTCCAGATGGGCTACAGGGCAACTGGGCTCTGCTGGGACAGGAACAACTGTAGCAATGGAGGTGGGTAGAGGTGTGTTCCCTCACTCTGCCCGGTCTCCTCAGAAGCAGGCATGGGGAAGTGGGAGCCCCCTTTCCTATCCCTTCTGCTGCTGTCACTGGTCCCAGCAGAGCCCACCCCAGCACAGCCTGGCTGGAGCAGACAGAAACAGCCTTGAAGCTTCCTGCTTCTCCTCCCCCACAGTAGGCAAAGCAGTAGCATCAGGTAGGGGTGGAAGGGGTGGGATGGGAAGGGGTGTGCAGGGAGGGGACCTGCCTTTGATCAGGAAGAAGCTGGAAGATTCTCACATGTTTGGGGAACTTTAAAAAAGCCCCTGGGGCTCCTGGGGTGTGATCCATCCTGAAAGGAGGTGCCACTGCACTCCCTCTGGGCTTGTCCTTGGGAATTTCGCACCAGGATTTGAAACCCTTTACTTTTATGCTTAGCACATTTTCACCTTTAGCATAACTTTTGGAAGTGTCCCCATGGAAACACCTGGCAAAACTGCCGTAATGCTGTCAGAGTTCTGCTGGTAGTGGCTTTTGATTTAAGGCTATGCTCTTGTCAGATGGACAGGAGCTGGAGGCTATGGTTCCTACGTGCAATCCTGCCCATTAAGACAATACATTCAATCACTGACCTTCCTGCTTGACTCATCCAGAGCATGACCGTGATACTGATGTTGATTCATTCATACTAATGTTACTGTGGCTGTGATTTCCCCACCTGGGTTGCAACGCTGCCAACAGCACTTTCTAGTGCTATAGTATTTATTAGCTACTTGCTGCTGCTCTCTGCCTTTCATTTCAAGGTCTGTTGCTTCTCTATTGCTTAAAGTGCTAGGTCTCATTCCTTGACATGGAGAAGCAATATGCTCACCCGAGAGATGTAATAGAGACACACGCTCATTGGCAGTCTTAAATTTCAATCAGTCCTCAACCAACAGTCATCCTGTTAACAGAGTGTAATGAGAAATTTAAGCAAGCTGTGCGGGCCGGGAGCGACCCGAGCCCTTTTCGCGCTGCACGCGGGCTGTGGCCAGCAGCCCGGGCACGCCGGGGTGGAGAGGGAAGGCCTTCGAGCTGGAATTAGGCACGGACGCGTAGCGGTAGTTTAAAAGATTATTTACTTACACCGAGATGGCAGTGGTGCAGGCTGGAAAACTTGCTTAAGTTGCGGTTACAGACAGGAAAGAAGAGAGGCAGACAAGAGTTCTAGACTCGTGAACTCTAGCCCAATCCGGCTGAAGGCTCTGAACACGCGAGCCCGTCGTGTCAGCCGAAGAAAGTACTCGTCCGGGAGAGCTCTGAATAAACTCACACGAAGTTTGCTAGGCTCCGTGGGTTCTTCTGCTCACTCATTCACACAGAGTTTGCTAGGCTCCGTGGGTCCAGTTCTTTTGCGCGCGGGAAGGGATACAACTGGATTGCGCTCGGCGACGGGGAGAGGCTAGAGGTTGATCAGACCTCCGTTGCCTGCTTTAAATGCGCTGGGTCCGCTAGCAAGCCAATCACTAGCTGCCACGTGTGAATAATTTAGAATTGGCCAATAATGGGACTCGAATTAGCATACAAATGGCGGGAACTCTTTGCAACGAGCATTTCTGTGCTGCAACAAAGAAATGCACCCTGCAAAGAAAGCTTCAAATTGGCGGGAAACTCGTTCCTTGCACCGGGGTTCTCTTTTGCAGCAGAAAACTCCACCGTGCAAAGAAGCTGCAATTTAGCAGGGACAATTTAGCAGTGCCGAAGCGCACACAAACAAAAATCACACCCTTTGGGTTGTGACACAGTCATGCAGACTTCTCTCATTTTCAAAGCTGTGTGCATTTGTTGTAAATGTGTTTTTCAGCATAGGGACCTCTGGGTTCAGGGTGGGGGGGAATCTCTTTTGCAGAGCTTGCTACTCACTAACTCTTAGGATGTGGGGCCCCTGACAGAGAAGTCAGCTAGCTTCTATGTGTACTTTGCTCTGGGAGCACCCACTTCAGAACAAAAACGTATGTCTGGGGATTTTCTGAGAAGATCCTCTAAACATCAGCCCATCATTGTTTCCAGTACTTTCCTGGAAATACCCTTTCCTTGAAAAGAGTTGGAGGCTGTGCTGGAAACGGAAAGAGCTCCATGAAGAATGCTCAGTCCATCCCCCCGCCAGCATCAGGAGGGCACTGAGCACTCCAGGGGCTTTTTTAAAGTTCCCAAAACACATACAGCTCACAATCATTAATTCAGGCCTCTAGCTCTTTCAGATCTTAACCACTGGCTTTCTTAAACCAATGCTGCAGCAAGTTACAAGGCCACCTCTTAATGAGTTTGCAACTCAGAATATATTTATTCTACAGGCTATGCCTCTATTTGTCAGAAATATCTGAGTTCATGGTAAAAAAACATTTCAAGGGCTGTTTCCACATCTCCTTTTAATATCATGTATTCAGTCTCACCATTACAGCACTGCAGAGAGATCTACCTGTTTACAAATTAGATCTGCCATATCTTAAAACAGATTATTGACAAGATAAGATAAAATACGCTATAGATAGGAGTAAGAAATTACTGCTTAAAACAAGTAATAGAACCTCTGTGTAGCATTAGTGTGGCCAAACAACATAGCTGAGAACAGTACTTTTGTTTTCAAGGTTTATGTTACTACAGCATGTCCCTTGGCTGAACTCTAACCATTGTTACCTCTGAAATAGTAAGGAATTTGCAGAAGTGAATGATTGTAATACACTGAAGAAGAGAAGATTAAATTCTGGGTGTGCGCTGAGTCTCAGAGGCACAGCACAGCACTAATAATTCACATTCAAAACAGACTTTGTGCTCCTCAGTCCTGGCTGAGGACAAAGTGGGAGAAAAATCAAGGATAGAATAATAGAATGATAGAAAATTAGGGTTGGAAGGGGCCTCAGGAGGTCATCTAATCCAACCCCCTGCTCAAAGCAGGACCATCCCCAACTAGATCATTCCAGCCAAGGCTTTGTCCATCCAGGTCTTAAAAAACCTCCAAGGATGGAGAGTCCACAGCCTCTCTGGGTAACCTGTTCCAGTGTTTTATTACCCTTCTAGTGAGAAAATTCTTCCTGGTATCTAAACTAAACTTCCCTTGATGCAACTTGAAACCATTGCTCCTTGTTCTGTCATCTGCCACCACTGAGGACAGTCCAGCTCCATCTTCTTTGTAACCCCCCTTCAGGTAGTTAAAGGCTGCTATTAAATCCCGCCTCGGTCTTATCTTCTCTAGACTAAATAAACTCACTTCCCTCAGCCTCTCCTCATAAGTCATGTCCCCCAGCCCCCAAACCATTTGCATTGCCCTCCACTGGACTGTCTCCAATTTATCCACATCCTGTGGACATGAATGAATGATAGAATCATAGAAAGTGAGGGTTGGAAGGGACCTCAGGAGGTCATCGTGTCCAACCCCCTGCTCAAAAAGGTTGTTGATGAAGATAGTGAAGAAAACTGGCCCCAGGACCGACCCCTGGGGCACTTCACTTGATACCAGCTGCCAACTAGACATTGAGCCATTGATTATTACCCTCTGAGCCCTATGCTCCAGCCAGTTTTCTATCCACCGTACAGTCCATTAATTCAGCCTGTGCTTCCTTAGTTTGCCTGCAAGAATGTTGTGGGAGACCGTATCAAAAGCCTTCCTAAAATCAAGGTACATCACATCCACCAGTCTCCCCACATCCACAGAGCCAGTCACCTCATCAGAGAAGGCAGTCAGGTTGGTCAGGCATGACTTTCCTGTGGTGAGTCCATGCTGCCTGTTCCTAATCACCTTCTCCAAGTGCTTACAAATGAATTTCTTGAGGCTCTGCTCCATGATTTTTCCAGGGATTGAGATAAGGCTGACTGGTCTGTAGTTCCCTGGATCCTGGATCCCTGGATCTTCCCTTTCTTAAATATGGGCACTATATTTGCCCTTTTCCAATATCTGGGGCCTCTCCTGATCGCTATGAGTTTTCAAAGATGATGGCCAATGGATCTGCAATCACATCAACCAACTCCCTCAGCACCCCAGGGTGCATCCCACCTGGCCCCATGGACTTGTACACATCCAGCTTTCCTAAGTAGTCCCTAACCTGTTCTTTCAGCACTGAGGGCTGCTCCCCTCCTCCCCAAACTGTGCTGCCCAGTGCAGTAGTCTGGGAGCTGACCTTGCCTGTGAAGACTGAGGCGAGAAAGGCATTGAGCACTTCAGCCTTTTCTGCGTCCTCTGTCATAAAGTTGCCTCCCCCATTCAGTAAGGGACCCACACTTTCCCTGATCCTCCTCATGCTACTGACATGCTTGTAGAAATGCTTCTTGTTACCCTTCACATCCCTCGCTAGCTGCAACTCCAATTGCATTTTGGCTTTCCTGACTGCATCCCTGCATCCTTGAGCAATGGTTTTATACTCCTCCCTGTGCCTCAGGTGTTGCCTGTCACACAGCTCCTGCTCTCCTATACATATCTCTGACCTGGTTTGAGCACTTTCTATGGATGCAGACAGAAGTGGCCCAAGTGGGGTGTGGGGCCTGGGGCAAATCAGCCCGTGCAGGGCCCTGTCTCTGCTCCGATCCGGTCCCTGGACCCAAAGAAGCTGCTGAGGTGGTGGCATTGGTGGCAGGGAGGTGGGGAGCGAGCGTCTGGACGTGGAGCAGCCACTCCACCTGGCTCTGCGCTGCTGCTGCTCTACCCCACTCCATGGGGCCCCCCAAAGCACGGGGCCCGGGCCAGTTGCCCTGATTCGTGCCCCCACAGGGACAGCTCTGGATGCAGAGTCTGTCTGGGAGCTGCTTCCGTTTGAGCTGGGAACTTGCCCACTTTGTCATAAGGTCCTGATAGCCCTCCAGTGCCCTCCCACAAACCCCACTACCTGCCCACAAGGAAAAACAAGTTCTTCCACAATTTGCAAGGAAAGTATTCTATGCCATGTCTTCGTAGTATACTTACTGTCCCTGGCAGTGGTGCTGCATCACACAGGCTGCCTCCTAGACCAAAATATGTATATCCATATTTATATAGTAGCATAGGTGTACACAGGCTGGACATGCCTCCACTGCTTCTGGTTTAGGAGGCAGACTGCCTGGAGCAGCACAGTGTGCTTGAGGGCATTTCTGCTGAGTATATTAAATGCATGGTGTAGACATGACTGTAGAATGGCTCAATTTGCTTTCACACAAAGGAGCTAGGAATATACCCTCAGGTGCAGGCAGGCAGGTATCCTGACAGCACAGATACAATAACTGAGCTGTAGATTTGCAGATGGCTGGTCATGCTTGGCCTGGGTTAGTCTGTGTGTTGGTCACTAAAGTTCACTTTGCAATGACACTATAGCTCTGCTCTGTGTGTGGACCTGGGGATCAGGAACCTCTGCCCCCTCTCTGCTCTGTCACCAATTCCTTCCATGACCTGGACAAGTCACTAGTTTTATTCTGTTTCCCTATCCTCCTTTCCAGCCACATTGCAAGTATGAACAATTGCTGTAGTTTGCAAAGCCTAGATATTGTTAAGCCTTTCTAATTGTTCATTAATAGCAACACTCTAAAAACTTTCATGTAGGAGCACCAGACATAGAACAGGAAGGGACCTTCCAGGCCATAAAGTCCAGGCCTTTGCTGTGACGGGAAAAAATAATGTATCATCCCATTTATAACTTAATTAAGCTTCTTGCTCCCTCACCAGCCCCAGAAATATTTTGTTGGAAAGGTCTGAGCAGAGCTCACTTCATAGGTGATATTCCAAAATATTACCCTCTCCATTGTGCACCTGTGATATTTTAGCAGGGTTGAGAAGACAGCTCAGCAATCAAACCCAACCAGGTGACTGAGCGAGGGGACCATTTATGTCCACACCTTATGTCCGAGTCCTTTTACCATATTTACTTCAACCCAAGTTGAGGGGTTTTTTCCCATTCAACATGGGGAGAAGGGAGGAGCCCTTCATTTTGGATTCGAGTACAAGCTGAGGGGGCAGGCAGCTGCAACTCTGGCTCCAGGCCCAACCCCAACCCTAACCTGAACCCTCCACTCCACCACCTGCCCCCTGCTTCCCATGCGCCCCCACTTCGCAACTTGCTTTCAGTTGCAGCTCCGGCCCAGAGCACAGAGCACATGGTGTCTCTGGCTTCTGCTTGTCCAGGCAGCCACAGGCAGGTGGTAGCAGCTCTGCCTCTTGTTCCAGCTCAGACCTGATCCCAGGGTAGGAACTTCTGCCCCCACAATCACTGCTGCCTGGCCAGGGCAGGGCTGGAGACACCATGTGCTCTGGGCCTCAGCACCGCCCGAGCTGGAGCTGTGACTGAGAGTAAGCGGCTGTGGGGGAAGGGATCTGGTACAGGCACCACAGGGAGGATAGGCAGCAGGAGAGGCAAGTGGTGGGGGAACAGGTATGTGGGGGCAGGAGGCAGGATGCTTGACTCCAACCCCAGCTGTGTTGCCTTCTCCTCTTCAGTGGGCTGGGGGGGATAAATTTAAGATGACTCTTCAGGCATTAGATTTTATACATGGAATATTATAACAAATTTATACATTTTCCATGTGTAGAATCCAATTATTGGGAGGTCACCTTCAATTCAAAGTCATCTTAGATTTGAGTACATATGATATATAGCCCAGGTGTCACAGAGTCCCTCGGGGAAGTGCTTGCTCAGGAGCTCCAGCATTGACTAGGTTTCAAGTACCCCTGAAGCCAGCCCAAGTATGGCTTCTTGAATGGGGAGGGCCCCCATTCCTTCTAAGCCCAGCTGTTTTATCTCCAGTTTGCACAGTCAAGTAAGTTCTTCTGTTACTTCTCTTCAGACTTTCCCTCGCAGCTTTTTCAGCCTGCTCTACCCATTGTTATGCTTATCTCTCTGCTTCCCTGGATGCCTCCTGGGTGATACCTCCTGAGATGTCAATAAAGTTACTTTGCTGATAGAGGTGCCTTTTGTCTCCTTCCACAGTAAGGAGCTCTGGGTCCTACCAGCAATTCTATGAACACTTCTTTCCCCATGTACAAATTTGTCAGGAAAACTGAAGCATGCAGCATTATTGCAACATGAACTAATTTAAACCAGAAATATTACAGCAAGACCATAGTCTGTCACACCAGGGTCAGACCTATTAAGCCCAGGACTAATGTAACAGACCCAAGCACAGTAAATGCTCTTTTTGTGTAACTGTGTATGCCAGGAACTGCAATGTAAAATAAGCACAAACAGGGAGCTGGCAAAACCGAATGTAGGACCATGTACAGGTTTCTAGTTAAACTCATAATTAAGAATGCAGGAAGCAATGTATCTTTTAATTAAGAAAAAGACTTTTCCTGGCTATTGGTTGTCAGGAGGAAATTCCATGGTCTTTTTCCAGACCTATCTGAATTCTTTACATTCCAGAGAAGTCTGTTCATTTCCCCTGATGCTCCCACTTATCCCAGTTCTATTTCATTCCTGACTCACAGAGACTATTAAATACTTTAGAATCTCCTGCAGCAGAACAGAGCATCTGTTGAACAAGTCAACCCATTTAAACCACAAGAAAACTTTCTTAGGGCTCCAGCGAGAGCTGAGAGGGTGGTTAGCCATGTTAGACTGAAGTCAGGCAGGAGGCAGGGGAGAGTGGCACTATAGGGGGTTTGTACATGACACGGGGGTTTAATTCTCCCTAAACTGAAGCGATTTTCTTTTAAAAACACCACTTCAATTTAAGGCGAAATAAACCCCCGTGTCGTGTACACCTGTGTTGGAGCCCGATCCTCACTTGCCTCTTCAGTGGTGGGGAAGGGAGAGTGAACTGGTGGTGGACAGAGCGGTCCCTGAGCTGTGGGGGGCTGGTGCTTCCCTCCACGGAACCGGTCCCCCCCCCCCTCCCCCCAGCGGCACCCACCCGCAGGCACCTGTCTTGGGCAGTCCCGGGGGGTACTGCAGCCATGGAGGGAAACACCAGACCCCCGTGCAGCTCCCCCGTGCCCCATGCAGGCAGGCTTGGGGTGGTTCTCTTTTTTTTCCTTCTGTGGAGCATGCCTTCCCAGGCTGCTGCCAGTCTTCCTGCATGGTCTGCCTCCACAGGCCCTGAGCCGCATGGAGCCCGATGCTTCCCTCCACATCTGTAGGGTAGGAAACTAAAACTCCTCAGAGGTGTTTTACTTTGTAGCACCCCAAAGTCATTTTCTGCATCCCAAAGTCATTTAAGGTGCATTATGCTGCTGAATATGCTACAGCGGCTGGCACAATACGCTGCCAAATGTGCAAACAGCAATGCCATTAAAGCGATGCAAAAGGTATTTAACCCGCTTTAAACCTGCTTTAAAGTGTCATCTACAAACACCCATAGAGACTAACTGGTTTGGAAAGGTTGCTTTCATAAGCAACAACCTACTTTGAAGCTGCAGCCTTACAGAAGCTCATGCTTCTCTGAACTAGCAAGAACTGTGATGCTTAGTATAAAAGGCAAGATTCCTTTAAATGTGGGAACTACACTTTGCCCAGCAGAAGGCTGTGTATCCAACCCACCAGTACCCCATCATGCACATCAAATGGAAAACACTGCAGCTGCTCTCACTTTGATCAAGGAACCAGCAGGCTGCCTGGATCAAAATGGACTGCTGCATGCAAGGGGCCAGTACTTGTACAATCTGACCCTCCCCATTCAAAGGTAAGTGCCTGCTCTTGAACAAGCTTGCTCTTGAGCTGCCTCACTGAGGAACTCTTTTAGAAATGAATGCAATTGCTAATAAGACCTGACTTAAAACCCACATGTAGTTTGAATCCTAGGTAGGATTCAAAAGAGTTTGGTTAACCTTAAAATTATAATAATAATTTTTCAGCAGAGAGAAGTGAGTCCCTACAGGCATACCCCAGTGATATTAAACTCTACTTGATTTGCTAATTGAGGCCATGTCCACACAGTCAATTTACACAGTTCTGGAGAGGCATGCTCAACCACACTGTGTTGCTTCAAGGTCTAGGCCTCCTCAACTGGAAGCCGTGTGACCACATCAACATGGTGCTGCAAGAGTCCCAGTTGGCATGGGGGCAGGCTAATTGGTATTGTCACTTAGAAGTGGTGGTTAGCCCACCTGAAGCACTGCACGGATATGGTTAGACCATTTCTAGTTTTGGAGGCAGCCTGCTGGAACAGCACCACATGCTGAGGACTCCACGCTATGAGTTTACTGGGTAGATAAGGACTAAGAACTGAGGTCCTGCCCTCTCAACTACAGATGAACCCAGTGGGTGGTAATGGCACTCGGTGTCCAAAGAAATTGGGTCCTACTGAGTTTTAAGATAGGCCCAAATAAGCAGCCTAGTTTGGGAATGTTCTAGCTACAGTGGACCTGCAAAACTTCAGGGTTAATTGATTACATGTGCTATTGCATTGTGATTCATTGCAGACGTTGCTAGAGGCCACAAGGGAGATCTTTGCTGTACCATGCTGGGCACTGTGCAAATCCACAGGAGAAAGTGCCTGCCACAAAGTGCTTACCATCTAACTGGATAGGATATTCAAAGGATGGGAGAAGGGTAGTGTTATGTTAACTTATTTGAACAGATAAGAAACAAAAGTCTTGTCTTCACTGTGCTGTTAGCTACAGATACAACTTGAGTAGTGGCCCCCACCTGACCCTGTTCACATACCCAAACCTCTTTTTTTCTAGTTTAGATCAAAAGTAGTAACAGACTAAGTGACTCTGTCAAAAGACATTGTAGAAGCACTGGCCTAGTGCTGTCTTCAGTATTTGTCTCTGGCAACTACCTCCTGCAATAAAGGGTGCTTTCAGACACCAACAATGGGATTCTGGATAGAACAGTTGAATAATAAAATGAAGGAATCCTTGGAATCCTTGACAAAAGTTTAATACAGCTGTTATGATGTATCAGTCTAGTGAGAGAGGTAGTCTTTACAGCTGGAACTTTTTACTGGGTTGACTCCACAAATAATTGTTACCATAAAGGGCCAATCTTTTCTGTTCTTGGCTCAGTCATTATTGATGGACATTTTTTATTGTAAGAGTCATGCTATTTGGTCATTTTCTTAAAGCCCCAGCTCCTGAAATTCTTCGAATTGTGGAATTCTCTGTTTAGTCAGAACTAGAACTCATCAAGCACTGCAAAAATATTTGTTGAACAAATCTTGTTCTTTTTCACAAAATCTTTTTTTAAAAACTGATCAAGTCCTTTTTTAATTTTTTAAAGATTATTTGAGCACTTCTAATAAACTCATACATTAACAATGGTTTCCTTAACTTGGGAGATAAGATAGTAGATCCAGGGAGTTTTTCAGCTTGCTTGTTATAAAAATGGAAATGAGATTATTATCATTCTGGTGCTCTCCTGTGCATACTGCTGGCTTTCTCTGATTTATACATTGAAATCCTACTGCCATAATCTGAGGGGAAAAAAATCCCTTCAGTAAATGGAGTATGTCCCACATTTGGCCTAACAGTCCTTTTCATCCAGTATTTGCAGACATATTAGGAAGTAAAGGTGGAAATTGAAGAAGGGTAGCCCCAGATTTGGGCTCTGGAAATGATATGCTGAGAGTTGCAGGCTTGTGGGTGATACAGGAGGCAGGATTGGTTGATTTAATCTGACTTCAACAGTAAGATAGGGGAAGTGGGGAAAAAAATGGAAGGTTGGCAGAGGTGCATCTGCATTTTGAGCCTCGGTTTCCAGTAAGAAGCATCCACGCTATGAGGACGGGAACTATCAGCAGTGATTAACTTGTCAGCAAGTTAATCACCCTACTTGTAAGTGCAGCTAGAGAACAAAATGCAATTCATGGGGTGTATTTTAATTGGTTATGGACTGTACTGCCCCTTACTTTCCATTGCAAGAGAGAGAACATTGCTTTTACTCAGTGGTGACTTCAGTGGTTGCATAAGGAATAAAATTAGCTTGGACTCTAAGCACAGTGATCTTGAAGCAGTTTTGTGTTCTCCTCGCCACTATAGAAGAATTCTGCTTATCTAAAAATAAGCCTGTCAAATTTAGGCTCTGGTTTATGAATGATTAGCATTAGCAAAACTACCTCGAGAAACAGTCGGCCAGCAGTGCTTCTAAAAACATGGAGGAAGTTCTTCAAGGCAAAGAAACAGGAAGACAAATGTGTCTGCTAAAAGCACTGTCATCTCCCTATTACAGAAATGTCACTTGAGATCCAGATTATCTGAACATGTAAATCAATGCAGCTCCATTAACTGTATGGGAGCTAAGCCATTTAGCACTGCCTGAGGATCCAGCCCAAAAGTCTAAGTTAAAATCTCCCTCCCCCAAGCTCTCCCAATGCATTAGAGCATCAGTTCTCTGGGGTTGCAGCTGGGGCTGGGTTCTGAGGTATGAAGCACACTCCTCACATTTAACAAGCTAGTAATAAGAATTAGTACTGGAGTTGCAGGAAATTCAAAGCCCAACTCATTAATTCCCAGCATTTATTTTGGTGGTCCCCTCATTCCTCTGCTGGGTTGTGTAGAGGGGCCTCATGTTTGTGCTGGCACAATACCACCATCTTTCTTATGTCTGGCCATTCCCTCTCTTTAAGTGGCTTTTCCCTTTTGTTCCTGTACTTCATTTGGATTATATTGTATTCTCCCTTGCTCTTCTGAGGAATGGCCTTTCCTTGTTTATTCACTCAGTTGCCAGATACATGTGCCCATTGGCAGTCCTGTGGGCACAGCACTAGTACAGTTGGGTAGCTACTGCTAGAACTTGTAGCCGTGTGTGTGTGCACGTGCGCGTGTGTGTGTGTGTGCACGTGCTCATGTACTTGAGCACACATTTGCCTTAAGGCTAAGTACAGACAGTCAAAAAGCCTGAGGCTGAATCAATTCAATCTTTGTAGATTAGTCTAAACTGGAAAGATTGAATCAATCAGCAAGTGACCAGACATTCACTTTTGATTCTGGAAATGCAGCCACATGCCTGCAGTGACCCAGGCCAGAAGCTGGGGGGCACTAGAGCATGCCAGCCTGCTCATCTGGAGCAGACAGCTTAGGACAAGGCTAGTCCACCTACCCTGTGAGGGGGTTTTCAGAGGGGAGGTGCAAAGCATCTTGGGATGCTAGGGGACTGAATTAACTTGAATCTGGAGGGGATAGAAGTTCAATAAACCAATTTAACCTAAACCAGTTAAGTCTGAGACCACATCCCTCCAGGTTTATTTTAAATTGGTTTTGGCCATTTTGAAAGCAGTTTATATGCACTGAACTTCTGTTGCATTACACACTTGAACTGGTTTCTGATCACTTATACCAATTTATGTGTAATTTCTCTCCCCAGTCTTTGTGAAGAGGTGGAGAGGATCTGAGGTCACAGAGCTTTCCCCACTCCCACTGTGTTTCTTTCCTGTAAGACAAGCCTAATGTCCCTCTCCAAGGTTTCCATCCCTAAAACATAAGAAACACTGGATTTAGATACAGAATTTAGGCTAAGATGCCAATGGTTCAGTTATTTTTGAAAATACAACTCATTTCATATTCTTTATACTGCTCCTAGAGAAGAACAGCCCTGAGAGTGAGGATGTGAGTTCTCTTTGGAACATGACTGTCTTGTAATTTCTCAAATGGCAGAATAAATGTTGGGTCATCTTTAATTTTGTAGCTTGGTTTGTGTGGTGGTGAATTCAGGATTTTATAAAGTTAAATTGGAATCTTTAATACACCCACAAACGCAGGATTGGAAGGGGCCTCCTGGACCATGGAGTCCAGGCCTCTGTATTTGCAGATAATTGTTAACTGAAAGAATCCTCAAAATGGCCACTGCAAACTTTTACCCATGAACCTGAATAGAAAGAGGGTTTTTTTAATTGTTTATTGTTTATAACATTAAGAGGAAAGTCTTGTCCCTAGCCACTTTGGTTTTCAGCTTGCTTGTTATAAAAATGGAAATGAGATTATTGCTGTGTGCTTGCCCCTTGATCTGGGCAGTCATCCCTAAGGTACTCAAATAATAGTTTTGTCTTCATGTCCATCCAGTTTTTTGTCTCCATATTGTCAAGCTTCCAGCTATAGTGATGCTTGTTACTGTACCTGGAAAATGGATTGAGACCACCAATATTCTACTCCCTAGCTAAGCCAAAACTTCCTTGCTTTATTCATGTGGCATAGTCCTATGAACCTCAAGGTGAGCAGAATTTGTGTCCTCATGCGTTCTAACTGGGAGCTAGTGAACAAAACTAGTGAAATGACTTTCCACTGTGTTACCATAAACAATCTTCTAAATGGCCAGTAAACCACTTTATTTTATGGAAGTAGACTATTTTGATGTATATCGTTAGTAGTAAACTATAACATAATAAAAATGAAGATGAATAAAATAGAGAAACCTATCCCACTCGCCTACTATAATATTCAATGTTGGCTAAATTGGCATCATCTATACAGGGTTGGCTATGCCAAGAAGAATTGTAATTCAGTTGCATTAGTGTTGGGGAGATGTCAAACAAAAGATGGTTGTGGAAAAAAAGCTAGGAAGGTTTCTTTTGTTATTTAAAGAATACACCGTGGGCAATGAATTAGAAATGGATGTGATGGCAGTGTAACCAAAAGGAAGCAGTAGTCACTAGAGTGAAATATTAGTTGTATATCTGTATGTCTGTATTGTGTTTGTATTGTACATTTGTTCTTTACTTATAGTATGCAGGCAACAACCAAATGGCTTAACTGTTACTGTCACTGTATCTAAAAGTGCAAGTGAAGACAACATAGTCCTAACTGGACAAATATGGAAAACAAAAATACAATGTTGCCTACACTTGGTTTTTTCCCCCCTTGTTTGCTTGCTGGTGGTTGTTTGTTTTAAATCTAGTGCTGGTGTCCGTTCACGGGTAGTGGCAATGTTAGGGATGCAATGCATTTTCAGTGTTACCATTGTGTCATACAGGCCTGCTCTGAGCCAGGTTAGATGGCATGGTAGCAAAAACTGTTGTGTCTCTTGTATGCCAACCTTGCTACCCAAGGAGCTGCACTGATGGCAATGGGATGGTGAGAGTCTTCTTGGAAAAATGCTAAAGTAAATAGTCTGAGATCTTCAAAATCCTTGATGAATAGGACTCCCATTGTCTTCCACAGCAGTTCTGGGTACATAAAATTTGCAGGACTGGGCACAAAGTAGGAAATTGCCAAAACTGCCAGCTGCCAGTTCTTAAACTGATGCCACTGTGATTTCTGGTCAAAAGGCTGGAAAGATGTCAACTTAAACCTATATTCTGTGCCCAAATTCAACGAACTCTACCTGACTCTATACCTTACTCTATACTGGTGTTATGAGATCTGCTTAAGGGTGCCATCGGGAGCTACTCAATATTGTGTGCGCAAACATTTACACATGATTCAGAAGATAAACCGAGAGATTTTTAATTAGGAATCCATAGTGTCACAAACATTTTGACCTGTTTTGGTCTTTCTGAGTTCTTTGCAACAGAAGAATTGCTCTTTTTCCCCCTTACTGCTGGCATTATCTGAGGGATGCCTTGAGTCTAATAAAGGGCACCTTGAGTCTAAAAAGGTTGCAAGCACAGGTCTAAATCAGGTTTCAGTCTACTGAGCCAACAAGCAAATGCCATCAATGTGCTCTGACATACGGGTAATCTAATATTTCAAAATTGTCAAACAAATTATCTCTAGGGTAATTTTTCATAAAGAAATAGTGCCATCTGGTGGTCCCACACAGGTTTGTTTTCCCCCCGATAGTTAATCCAGAGAGAAGTCTGAGGCTTGGGATTCTGTTCGTTTCTGCTTATATCACCCAGTCTTCATTATAGTGTCTGAATGTCTTGCAGTAGAGATGTGACTCACAGTTGTAATGTGTGATTATTTTTCCCTCTGTCTCTCTCCTTCTCTCTTAGGAAGAATTTGTTTTGATAGGGTTTCATATTTTTAAATATATATCCTGCAGTGGTGGTCCTTAGTTCCTACAAGAATTAGTTCCAGTCTCAGATCAGCCCTCAATAAAGCTCAGTCTCTTGTACAGGTTAACTTAACTTTTGTGGGAGAATGCTCCATTTTGCCTCAGAGTGGTATTTTCTTCCATGGCCTTCATCCTCTAGTTTTAGGCAATCTTTTTAGATAAATTGGCCAACTTGAAGTTAAAAGCTAAGACCCTTGAAGTTAATATCCTGAGGAAATGTAAACTGTATACTTGCAGTAGTAGCTCATACAAGATGTAATAAAAGTGAGCATAACTATGATGGGAGGCAGAGCTCATAGTCATTTGGAGATGGTTGAAAGCAGAAATCACAGATGCTGCCATAGGAGGGCTTAGAATCAACAAAAAATCCAAGAGTGCTACCAACATACGGGTTAAATTGTACCTACGGAAACTGCACTGTGGCTGCCAATTCTTCAAAATATTTTCCTTTGCCTACCAACATAATCCCTCTCAGGTTCAGCTTTAAATACTTAATTCATGAGCTGATCTCTTCCAAGCACTTCTCTATCTTGATTGTAGCAACATAGGTGTGGTTGTCATCAGTGATGATGATGTATATGTTGGTAGAGCTGTGTGTCATACCGGTGTACTTTATTAGTTCATCTGGTGGCTGCACATAAATGTTTAAGACTGAAGATAAAATATGTTTTTTGTGGAACATCTCAAGTAAGGGATTTGTTGGTGGATTCACTCTCCTGTAGGTTTAGGGACCCGTTCTGTATTAACTTCATGTCAGTCTGTTGGGTAAAATATCCATCTCTTACATGCTATATTTCCTAGTGGCAAAGTGTGTCCTATGCTCAGGGATGTTTGATAATTACTGCAGCTATCTGAAAAAAAAAAAAGTGGCCTCTCCTTCATAACTTTTTCTCTCCAGTTGCAGCATCAAATTCCTCCCTGTGAAATTGAGGCAGGAGGCAAATCAAGGCAGAATTTGGCCTATTGTGGTGAATTGGCAACATCACAGAATTTTATTTGTGGCAATTCCAAGTTTAGTATTACAAACTAGGATATCCCTGAAAAGAAAACACTCAGCTAGTCTGTGAAAAAATGGAAAGCCCACCTTTAAAAGCACAAACTGCTTCATTGGAAGGTAACACAGGAAAGGCAACAATTTATAAATGCTCAGGGTTCATGTTGAATCTTTGAATTTTATTCTGGTATGTCCATGTTTAAATATAAAATCAAGACTTGGCCAAAACATAATCTTGACCTGTTCCAACAAGTACTTACATCTGGCTTGCAAGTAATAACCTTTTTAACATTAATGATACTCTCCTTTGCCTCTAGAAACAAACTTGGTTTTGAGTAATTCCTGGAACCACAGAATTCACACAAGTCAATGCAAGTTTTGCCAGTTTGGGCACTAGGCAAGTCCTTGCACATTTGCAGATCTTCTCAGATACTGAGCATTTCCTGTGAAAACATTTAAGTGCTACAGTTCTTATTCAAATCAGTGGGAGTTAAGGCACTCAACTGTTTTCAAAGCTAGGCCCTTGCAGGGCACAGACAAATGAAATTAGTTTTGGAAGTGGTTTATGATTTGGTTGGGTGATAAGTCATTAAGTACAGCAAATAATATTTTTTGTTTTGCATCACTCCAACCAGAATTCGTTTGAACACATAAAAACAACTTAAATTCTGCTCTAATTCCATGAAAAATAATAGTTACAGTCACAATTAATTTGGCCCATGGGCATGAAGTGACAGGATCTAGGACATAGGCAGAAAAGGATCTTTTGGTAAATCCAATATCTTTTATTAGGCCAACTCAAATAGTTGGAAAATTGTTTTTAGCAAGCTTTTGGATACAACCACCCTTCGTCAGGCTAAGGAAACCTATGCAGATGCTCTTCCTAACTAGAGTGGTTAAACAGCCAGAGGCCAATACGTATGAAAGGTTGTAGCTGTGTTGGTCTAAGGCCAAAGGCAGGCAAGGTTCTTTGAGTAAATCTGATATCTTTCATTAGATCAACTCAAATAGTTGGAAAAATTATTATTTGCAAGCTTTTGGGTACAAATACCCTCCATCAGGCTGGGGAAGCATCTGCAGTTGGTCTATGCTCTTCCTGGATGGAATGAATAGTAAAGAAGCCAGACAGTGGTGACATGTAGGGGATGCATGGGGGTGCACGTGCACCCCCTGAGAGCGCCAGTGGACCCCCAAACTGGCTGCACTCACAGCTTAGGTAATGGGCAGTGGGAGCAAGCAGGAGCACCAGTGCCCTCCCTGCAAGCACCGGCCAGGGAGTAGGAGCGCTGTGGAGCTCCCAGAAGTGGCTGGCGCCACCTCCCGAAACCGCTGCCATGATTGGCCGCCTCGTGATCGGCTGTGGGGGGACTCCCCCTGGTCAGTGAGATTGGTCAGTGGCACTGGTTGCCAGGGATTCCTCCCCTGGTCAGTGACTGGTTGCTGGGGGGGCACATGCCCCCTCTGACAAAGGCAGCACCAGTAGCCCATGAAGATTGAGGTGGTATGCATACAAGAAAGCCGGTCAGTGAACATGTAAATTGAGGAGTCAGTGAGAGAGAGACAGGCTGGGGTGGGGTGGGGTGGGGTGGGGGTGGGGGGAATGGGAATGAATGTAGCTGGTAAATAGTGCAGAGGTACCTGGGGAGTCAGATGTTAGGCAGTTTATGCAAGAAAGACAGTCAGTTAAAATGTTAATTAAGGTGGTCAGTAGGTGACAGACAGGTGGGGGAGGGTGGGAAAGGGGGAATGAAAGTGGCTATAGTGAAAGGATGAGAGACAGGAGGGTGGGGGGAAGGGAATGAGAATAGCTGGTAAAAAGTGGAGGGTTTACCTGGGGAATCAGATGTTAGGCAGGTTATAATGTGTCATAAATTCAATGTCTATATTTAGTCCATGATTTTTTGTATCCAGTAGGGTGATAAAGTGAAGTTCATAGGCTTGTCTGTGAAAGGTATTTTGTAAATTCCCTTTGAGGATTAGAACTGAGAGATTGAAGGGAGAGTGGTTTTCTTGTGAGAAATGTGCCCCCACAGGTAATTGGGTATTCTTGTCTTTGTTAGATTTCCGGTGTGTGTTCATTCTGGTGCGCAGTTGTAGTTTGGTTTCTCTTACGCATTTTCCATCAGGACATTTGGTGCACTGGATGAGATATATTACATTTCTGGAGGTGCAGGTGTAAGATCTGGGGATAGTGATGGTTCTGTTGTGGGGTGTAGTAATTGTGGGGGTAGTGATGTGTTGGCAGGTTTTGCATTTCTTGTCCTAGCATGGTCTGGATCCATTCAGTGTGCTTTGGGCCATATGAAGTTTGCTTCTTGTGATGAGGTTGGTGAGGTTCAGTGCTTGTTTAAAGGATAGAATGGGTGGTTCTGGGAAGATCTCTTTGAGAACTGGATCTCATATATTCATAGATGTTTGGGTTGGAAGGGACCTTAGCAGATCATCGATTCCAATCCCCTGCCGTTAGCAGGAAAGAGCACTGGGGCCAGGTGACCCCAACCCAGGTGCATGTCTAGCGACCTCTTAAAGACCCCCAAGGTAGGGGAGAGCACTACCTCATTTGGAAGCCCATTCCAGATTTTGGCAACCCTTACCATAAAGAAGTTCTTCCAGACCTCCAACCTAAATCTGCTCTCCATCAGTTTGTGGCTGTTGTTCCTAGTAACTACAAGGGGTGCCCTGGTAAACAGCATCTCTTATTCCCTGCTGCCCCCCCGATGATTTTGTGACAGCCACAAGATTACCTCTCAGCCTTCTCTTGTGGAGGCTGAAGAGATCCAGAGCCCTCAATCTCTCCTTGTAGGGCTTTGCCTGCAGGCCCCTAACCATATGAGTGGCCCTCCTCTGAACCTTCTTGAGGTTGTCCACATCCCTCTTGACATGTGGCGCCCAAAACTGGATGCAGTACTCTAACTGTGGCCTAACCAATGCCACAAAAAGGAGAAGTATCGCCTCCTTCGAACTGTTTGTCATGAACCTGCTAATTCATGATAAAGTACAGTTAGCCTTGTTGATCACTTTGTCACATTGATTCATCATGTTCATCTTGGAGTCAACAGTGACTCCAAGATCCCTTTCCACTGCTATTCTGCTGAGGAGGTCCTCCCCCAGCCTGTAAGTGTGCTGGTGATTCCTTCTTCCTAGGCACAGCACCTTGCATTTGTTCTTATTGAACTGCATCCTATTCTGTTCTGCCCATTTTTCCAACTTATCCAGATCCGCCTGGATTCATTCCCTACTCTCTGGTGTGTTAACTTTAGCCCATAATTCAGTATCATCTGCAAATTTGGATAGAATGCTTTCCACACCCTCATCCAAGTCATAGATAAAGACATTGAACAGCACCAGTCCAAGGACCGAGCCTTGTGGGACTCCATTGCCCACATCTTTCCAGGTTGATACCAACCCATCCACCACCACTCTCTGGGTGTAACCCCTAAGCCAATTTGCCACCCACCTGACCTTGTAATCATCTACCTCACAGTCGCTCAGTTTATCTATGAGAATATAATGAGATAACATATTTAAGAACTTCTTAAAATCCAAGTAGATGACATCCACCTCAGTTCCTGCATCTAAGCATTTTGTGACCTGGCCATAAAAAGAAACAAGGTTAGTTAGGCAGGATCTAGCTGCTATGAATCCATGCTGGTTGCCCTTTAGCATTGCTTTCCCCACTGGACTCCCACAAATGTGATCCTTAATAATTTTTTCAAAGGTTTTCCCAAGGATAGAGGTAAGACTAACTGGTCTATAGTTACTCGGCTCCTCCTTCCTCCCCTTCTTGAAAATACGGACCACATTGGCCATTTTCCAGTCCTCTGAGACCTGACCTGAGCACCCGGAGTGTTCAAATAGCTATGCCAGTGGCCTGCTATGACACTGGACAATTCCTTCAGCACCCTTGGATGAAGATCATCCGGGCCTGCTGACTTAAACACACCCAGCACCTCCAAGTGTCTTTTCACTAAGTCAGTGCTAACAGCTGGGGGGCTGGTTTCCCCTTTATGCCTGTCTATGATCCAACTGGGAGATTTGTCCTGATCCGAGTTCAGGAATACGGAGGCAAAAAACTCATTGAAGAGCTCACCTTTGTCCCCCGTGTCTGTCACTAATTGCTTTAGTTTGTCTTGTAGAGGCCTATGCTACCCTGCACCTTCTTTTTGCTCCCTATATACCTGAAGAAGGAATTTTTGTTGTCTTTAATTTTTGTTGCCAGGCTAAGTTCCATTTCTGCTTTGGCCTTTCTAACTGCCTCCCTGCAAGTGTGGGGCAAGTAGGTATACTCCACCTTGGTAGCTACCCCCTGCTTCCACAGTCTATATGCCTCTTTTTTTGTCCCTAGGCTTTCCTGGACCTCCCTGTTCAGCCAAGAGGGTTTCTTGGTCCCTTTGCCCCCTTTCCTGGCTCCTTTTGCACCCATAGGCTTGCTTTCTTTAGGAATGACCATTCTTCCTGGACTCTTATCTCACCAATTCTCCTGTTCTTCAGTGCCTTGCTACTAGTCTCCTGAGCACACTGAAGTTAGCCTTTCTGAAGTCTAACACTTCTGCCCTACTGTTTATCTTTCCCACCCTATGCCAGATAGTGAATTCAGCCAAGTGATGGTCACTATCCCCTATGTTACCTTGTGTCAGTAGATCTCCCACCAAATCATCCCCTGTAGCCAGGACCAAGTCCAGTAAGGCGTTTCCCCTATTGGTACTGTATACCTCCTGTGTTAGGTGAAGGTCCCGTATGCAGGTTAAGAACCTATGTGAATGGTTGGATCTAGCTGACTGCTCCTCCTAGTAGATGTCTGGGTAGTTTAGGTCACCCATGACAACTACGTCCCTAGACTGTACTGCCTCTGAGAGCTGTCTGGAGAATTCCAGGTCCAGCTCCATCTCCTTCTAGTACAGGTTGCAATTGTTTGAGGATTTTTGATATAGGTTCCAGGGAGGGATGATATGTCATAGCCAGTGGTGTGCGATTCATGCAGGTTTTTCTTCTGTACTGCAGCAATTCTTCACATGGTATCCAGTTGGCTCTTCCAATTGTGCAGTCTGTCTCTCTGGAGGAGTGTCCTTGTTGAGTGAAAGCCTTTTTGAGATTGGTGAGGCGGCAATCCCAGGTGTTCTTCTCAGTGCAAATTTGGTGGTATTGGAGGGCTTGGCTGTCTTGGTGTGCTTAGGGTGATAGCTGTTTCTGTGCAGATATGTATGTTGGTCCATGGGTTTCTTGGATATGGTGGTTTGTATTTTACCATTCTGGATAGTGACCATTGTGTCTAAAAAGTGAATGTTTGTGTTGGAGTATTCCAGAGATAGTCTGATGGAGGAGCGCTGCATATTGAATTTCTGATGGAAATCAATCAGGCATGGCAGGTTTTCAGTCCAAATGATGAAGATGTCATCGATTATATCTTAAGTATAGCAAGAGTTTGATGGTGCAGTCCTTGAGGAACTTTTCTTCCAGGTTGCTCATGAAAAGGTTGGCATACTGTGGGGCCATTTTGATGCCCATAGCTGTGCCCATGGTCTGGAGGAAGTGTTGGTTATTGAAAGTGAAGTTGTTGTGTGTGAGGATGAAGTGTGTAAGTTTGGTAATATCTTTGGGTCTGTACTCTGAGTTGCAATCTTGTTCTTGTAGATATGTAAGGCAGGATTGAATGCTATCTTGGTGTGGGATGTTGGTATATAAGCTGGTAACATCCATGGTGGCTAGGAGGGTGTTGCTGAGAAGGTGGTCTATGTTTTTAAGTTTTTGTAGAAAGTTTGTTGTGTCTTGGACAAAACTGGCTCTTTGGGTGACAAGATGTTTTAGGATGGATTCGATGAGACCTGAACAGTGAGAGTTCCATGGTTGGATATGATAGGCCTGCCTGGGTTCCCTCATTTGTGGATTATAGGGAGCATGTAAAAAGTCCCTGGGTTGGGTAGTGGGGATATCAAGTTCTGTAGTTTTTCTTGTAGTTCTGATGGAAATTATTTGATGGCAGTTTTGAGTTCCAAGGTGAAAAGGGGAGTAGGATCATCCACTAGTTTTTTGTAGTAGGTGGTGTCAGAGTTGTCTGTTGGCTTCTTTTATGTAGTCTTCATGGTTAAGGATAACTATAGGTCCTCCTTTATCTGCTGGTTTTATTACTGTTTGGTGGTTAGTTTTTAGGGATTCTATGGCCCTTCTCCCTGGGAGGGAGAGGTTGTTATGGTGGTTTTTGTTGTTGATTATTTCATTGTTTATTTTTTCTCTGAAGCAGTTAATATAGTGGTCAAGGTTTGGATTTCGTCCACTGTGAGGTGTCAATTCATATTCATATGGATGTATGCACACATGATGGTGGTGATCACTGATGTGCATGTGATGCATTACACATTACTGTGCATCTTTAAGAATCATGCCTTCTGCCCACTAATCCATTTTCCCAGAACTATTTCTAAATCAAATGTTTGCTCTGCTTCACAGACACCTTTTTGTAACTGCCAGCTATATGTTGGGGGGTTTTTTTCTTGCAAGTAGGGAATCATGCAGCTATAGCCATTTAAAAATAAATTAAAAAAGATATCAACTTTCCATTGGGACATAGAGTATTTGACATTAGCTTTGGCAGACTGCATAATGTTATACCATATGAACAAAACAATATTTTGTCTGGAAAAGTCAGTTTAGATAATGTTGAAAACTGTCTAAATATGTTTTTTCTTCCTGAATCCAGTACAATTGGACTCATGGTACTCAAGGAACACAAGCTATAGTACCATTAACATCTTTCTTCTGTTCTTTATGGTTATAAGCATATTTGTTGCTCCTACTCCTCCTTCCTGCTTCTGTTGTTGTTGTTCTCGGGGTTTTTTTACTTTATTCTTGTGGCAGGGATTTTGACTTCACCAGACAGCTGTTAACATGCTTGGAGACTACTGGAAAGAGATAATAATTAAAAAAAAATAATTCTTTTGACATATACACATTCATGCAAAGATGCATTGTAAAAATTTAATCTTTATATTGCAAGGTTGTAATGTTAACAATCACTTGCATTACAGTACAAACCTGAACAAAGAGGAAGATACTCAAATTCCAAGTCTTTTCTAGTAGGAGAGATTATATATATTTTTTTTCTAACGTGTGTGAGAAATTTCTAGGTAAAGATTGACGGGTGGTCCTGAATAACGATTTATCTCGTACATAATACAGCAATAGAAGTGGTATGTCATGTATACGGACACGTTTTATATAAAAATATAAGAATGTCCTTTCAGATCTCGCAGAGCTTCACTAGCTCCGATTCTCGGGAGGGCTGAGGATGTTTGACAGCCTCAGTAAACTTCTGTAAAAGACGGCGTGTTGTGATATAAACTGCTAGTCCTGGCACATGCTATGCCAGGGTGATGCTGGGATGGCATGTCATAATTACTCACAGCAACTTCATGCTGTCGCAAAGAAACACCTTGTTCCCCTGGGGGGGACCTTCATAAAACATGATTTATGTCACGGCAATGGCAGCACCGGGACGATAGTGGTGGAGTGACGTGGGCTTGTGGCCTGGTGTGATACGTAGCACGGGCCTGTTGATTTTACAAACCGATTGTGTTACACCAACGCGCCTTGTCAAGACTGGGCCGGACTCTGCCATGCCTAACACCGCCGGTGCGAATACACATCAGCAGGAGAGTTAGAGTAAGTTGGTGATCCTCACCCAGGATGTGCGAGGTCCTTGCAAGGGCGATGCGAGGGGCTTGGGAGGGCGCAACCGGGGGCGCACGTTTGACTCTGCTCCACTGAGAGTTCACACCAAATGCCCGGCCCCGCCGCCGGCGGCACGGCTCCTTCTCAGCGACCTGCTGCCTTAGAAACTGTCCAGTCCACAGGTGCCAACCACCCCGCTACCCGGTCAGGCCAGCCCTCCTTCTGGTCCTACTTGTACCTCATCCCCATGGCGACCTCTTGGCCGTGTTTTCGCTTCGCTTGTCAAGCGAGCCCCCACCCCGGCCCGCGGCCGCCGCCTCGCTTCTGCGTAACT
>NW_005842490.1:1002578-1015034 GCF_000455745.1 Alligator sinensis | reverse complement strand
CGGCTGCCGGCCCGGCCCCCTCCCCGGGCGGCCCAGCCACCCCCGGGCGCTGAAACCCCGGGTGATTTGCAGCTGGTTTTCTCGCCTTCCCTCCTGCTGCGAGCCCGTCCCCGGGCACCACCAGCTCTGCGAGTCGGGTGTGTAGACCCGGCCCTGGGAGGCCGCCGCCCCCCCCCACAATATTTCCCGAGTCCAGCAGTGATTTGCGCACGAATTCGGGAGCCCGAAACCGCGGTGCCCCCATCCATCCCGGTTGTCGCCCGTCGCCCCGCACCGCCGGGCCCTTCAGTCTCCGCGTGTCTGGTTTTTCCTCCGAGGCAAAGGAGTTGGCTTTCTTCTGGGGAAGGTTCTTTCGGTTCAGGCGAGCCGAAGGCAGGACGATAAACGGCAAATCGTGTCACGTTAGTGCGTCGGTGTGGAGAGATTATTGGTGATATTACCGTATTACTTTGCAGAAAGCGCTCTCGTTGCACCCTGGCCACAAGCTGTGACTTGTCCTGCGCACAAGTTGGTTTTAGGGGTGTAGGTTGTAGCCGTGTTGGTCCAAGAACTTAAGCAGACGAGGTTCGCAGGGTAAATCCGGTATCTTTTATTAGACCGACTCAAATCATTGGAAACATTCTTCTAACGATTTGAGTCGATCTAATAAAAGATGATACCAAGTTGGTTTTAGCAAGTTTTAACGTGCGGTGTTATATTCTAAGGCTAAAAATTTTGACTCTTGAAATAAGTTTTTTAACCTGCATTGGGTTCGTGTGGTAGGTACCCATCAGTATTGCAGCTTAAATTTGGTGTGATTTGTCACGTTATTTGCCAGTATTGCAGTTAACTTGGAGCCAATGGTGTAAGTAAGAAATTGTAGAATAAAAAGCTGCTATCTTGAATTTAACTTAATTATGAATCAGTTTGGAAATTAAACTTCCTGAATAAATGAATAACCTGCACTAAATAGTAGCATTTCTTGCTAGTCCAATACCAGCTAAATGAGATTAAAGGACTGGTATGCGGTTAAAGGCTTTTGAAGCCTATATTTCTTGCCCACATTGCATATATTACAGTAATTTAGAATCTCTTTAATCAGTGCTAAATGACAAATATGTTTCATGAAGTGCTTTCCTTTAGAAATTAAGTATTGCAATAACTGTTAAGTGTATAAGCATATAACTAATAAGTATTACAGTAACTGATTCCTGTAAACTTTTACTTTCATAATTGTACATTATTAGGTAATGAAACACTCAATACTTTCTCAGGACTCCTAACTTCTACTCGATTTAGGAAAAGATGCTGTCATAGGGTCAGAGGAAGGTAAAGCTGGAAGGGACCTCACAAGGTCATCTAGTCCAGTGGTTGTCAGCCTTTTTTGTACTGGGACCCATTCTTAAACATTGATGGCCAGTCCTGACCCAGTGCCCCTCACTCCTGACCTGCTGCTGAGTGTGTGAGGTGTGTGGGGTGGGGGCGTGGGGAGTCCCAAGCAACCCCTCGCAGGCTGGATCTCTGCCAGCCTGCAAGGGAAAAGCCATGGGTTCCCTTTTTAAAGTGTGTCTGTGACCCTTTCATATATTCTTGTGACCCACTCTTGGGTCATGACCCACAAGTTGAGAAATGCTGATCTAGTCCAGCCCTTGCTGAAGGCAGGATCATCCCTGAATAAACCATCCCAGCCAAGTCTCTCTCCAACAAGTTGGAGATTCCCGAGTTGTTCTAGGCAGCCTGTTCTAGTGTTTGACCACCCTCTCAGTCAAAACCTCCCTCCTAATCTCCAACCTAAATTTCCTCTGCTGAAGCTTGAGTCCATTGCTCATAGTCCTGGACTATAGCCACAGAGAAAAGTCCATCTTCACCCTCTCTCTAATTGCCCTTCAGGTATTTGAAGACTGTTATCGTCCCCCCTCAGTCTTTTCTTTTCCACGCTGAATAACCCTAGCTTTTCCAGCCTTTCCTCATAAGTTTTGCTTCTGACACCCCTAATATCTTTTGTTGCTCTGTGCTGGACTCTTTCTAGTCTATCTACATCCTTCTTGAAATGTGGGGCCCAAAACTTGACAGTTCTCCAGGTGTGGCTTTACCCATGCTGAGTAGAGGGGGAGAATCACTTCCCTTGATTTGAACGTGACACTTTTGTTAATGCAACTCAGTATACTGTTTGTTTTGGTTTTTTTGCCAACAAGAGCACACTGTTGGTTCATATTCAGCTTATGGTCGGGGAAGGGGGGATAGGGGGAGGGCGCTCTGCGTCCAGCCCATGTGTGAAATGTGGCCTGCAAAACCATGGTCTCCAGCTCGTAGGGCTCCCCATGGGTCTGGAAATTTGGCAGCAGGGGAGCAGTGGCAGTTAACAAATTCCCAAGCCCTTCATGGTGGGGCTGGGGCACACTCCCTCCCCTCAGGCTGGACCAATGGCTGGGTCGAGGCCAGGCCACAGCCCCTATCCCCCATGTCTGGGTTGGGGCCAAGCCACTTCCCCTCCCCACAGCTGGATTGATGCCTGACCATGCCCCCTCCTCTTGCCCTTTCCATGCAGACAGGTCAGGGTTGGGCTGCTCCTCCTCTCATGTGGCCAGATAGGACTTTACTTCATCTGTCCCAGCCCACTGGCCACAAAATTTGAGTACTGCTGGTCTATTGCAACTCCCAGTTCCTTATTTGCAGTACTGCAGCCTAGTGTCTCTGATGTATAATTGGGAGGGATGTACACAAGCTTTCAGCTATCAAGTACCTTTCCTATTATATTTCAGTCTTTTACTGGAGATATTGAACTGTACCAAGCCCTCCCTTTTGGTCCTGGGTGGTGTTTGAAATAAAGCTCAGGTAGTACACAACAATAAAAATCAGTTGCGTACTAACTGATTCTGTGGATACCAGACGTTTGAATTTTGGCTCAGGGTCACAGATTCTAATTCTGGATAACCCATTTGTGGCTGTAAGATGTTCAAGCAGTAGAACATTGTGGGTAGGGAACTACCGACATCGCAGCGGAAGCGCACTGCACAGCAGCTCCTTCAATTTTGCTCATTTCCCTGGGGCCCTCCACCACTCCTGATTGGCAGCCCCACCACTTGCTGCTGATCGGGCAGGAGGCCGAAATTGCGGTTTTAAATCTGCCATAGTTTTTGTCTCCCAGCCAATGAATGGCAAGCAGCAGGATTGCCATGGCCCTTTTGCCAGTCAGGGGTCACAGTGAAATGAGCAAGGCTAAAGGAGCTGCTACACAGTGCACTTCTGTTACAATCTTGGTAGGTCCCTAATCATGGGTGCTGACTTTGCAGCTGATGACTTGTTTGTGGGCTACTAGGTTTGTTATGGAACAACCTAAGTTTTAAAGCAGCCAGTTGCATATCACCTGTACATTGTAGAGATCCCAGACTCCTGATCTGGTGGTTAGATCTGATGGCTAACCTGTTGGCTGCTGGTTAGGCCTCATTGTAGAAGCAGACTCCTGGAAATTGTTCCAGTAGCCCAGTACTCATGAATGCCTCCAGCCAATCCTATGCACCCAAAATAAAGACTAAATGAAATTAAAATGCAACAGGTTTTGAATGAGTTAAAAAAATGCGTGTGTAACTCTCAGAATTGGGCAAATGGCTCACATAAGGATTAGAAATTTGAAGAAATTAGAGTAGCATCTGCATTTTAAAAGTCTGAGAGAGAAATGACAAGGGCTGTCGGCTCTTATGCTATGGGGTCTAAATGGCCAAGGCCCTGATCTTTCTCAGATAGAAGCCAGAAGTAAAACTTTCACTGACTTCAGAAAGAGCTGGGAGCAAGGTTGTTCACCAGATCCTGAAAAGAGTCAGGGAAGGGTGCCCTCCAGAAGCATTCCTGTCTCACTTCCAGTTTTGGCATGTAAGATGTAAGAGAGGATGGAGTTTGCTTGAGAGCCTTACTCCAGGGAGTGTTGCAGGGGCAGTATAAACATATCCTCAGTGACTGTCATTTCTCAGGTTTTAGTCCAAATTGATCTCTGCTCATCTCAGGCTGGTATTTCCTCAGTATAATATAATACAGCACACACTAGGCTCAACTGCGTTCATCACCATGGTATTTGATATAGGCAGTAGGTCAGTTCTGAAACTGCTGTGACGTATTCTCTGATTCTAACATTAAAAAAGCATGCGAGAGACTGGAAATGTAATTCTGTTTAAAGGTGCACCGATATATCGGTGGCACATCAAACTGGCACTGATAAAAGGAAAATTAACATTATTGGCTATTGGCTTTTTTTGTCCAGTGTAGCCGATAATGTTCACTGATAAATATAAGATGCCTTCTGGTCAGGGCCCCTGGATGCTGCATGCATGTGTGCAGCCACATGCATGCGTGTGGCCAAGAATGCAGCCGGGCAGCATGGAGAGCAGCGCCCTGCAGGTATGTCTGTGGAGGGGAAGGGGAATGGGAGAGGGAAGTAATGTGGAGTGGGGCAGATCAAGGCCCCCATGGAGAGGGAGAGAGTGGACCTGGGGGCACTGTCCAGCCAGGGCAGTGAATGGGACAGGAGGCCAGGGTGGGGAACACGACAGAACCATAGGTGGCTCGTCAGGGGATCAGTGTCCCAGTGCTTACAAACGGTGGCGGGGGTGCTTGAACTAAAGCTTGTCTAATGAGCTTTAGTTCAAGTGCTACCAACATCATTTTTAAGCACAGGGATGCTTTTAACTGGAGCGGAGCCGAACAGGGCAAGGGCGGATGCAGGCTGCCTGCTGAGGGCTTGGGGCTCTCCACTCTGCTGCCTTTGCCCCAGGAGCCCCGTGCGGCCTGTGGATCCCTTGCCTGCCTGGCAGCAGTGCCTCCCGCTGCTGGGTGGGCAGGGGATGCACAGCTAGTGTGGGCTCCCCAGGCAAATGCAGCAGAGTGGAGAGTGTGAAGCAGGCAGCTTGCATCTGTCCTTGCCCTGCCTGCCTCCATTCTGGTCAAAAGCATCCCCGTGCTTAAAAATGATAGTGGGGGCTCTTGAACTAAAGCTCATTAGACAAGCTTTAGTTCAAGTACCCCGCCGCCACTTGTAAGCGTGGGGATGCTAATTCCCTGGACGAGCCACCTGCGGCTCTCTCCAGGTCCCATTCACCACCGTGGCTGGGCAGCGCACTAGGCCGCAGCCCCTGTCCCACTCCTTCCTTCACTATAGGGGCCTTGGTCTGCCCCTTTCCTCCCCCACTCCCTTTCCCCTCCACAGACTTACCTGCAGGGAGCTGCTCTCCACACTGTCTGGCTGCATTCCTGTAAATTGGTTATTGAATTGGTATTGCAGATATGGCTGGTTAATAGTTGGCTATCTGTATTGGCCAAGAAAATTTTTATTGATGCATCCCTAATTCCGCTGGGAAGCATATTAACATAAGTGAACAGTCTTTTCCTGTCTAGCTTCCAAAGATTAACTAGAAATATTGAGTTTAGAAGAGTGTTAATGAAAATGAGCTGGAGAATGACTTTCAGTAGTGGTATCATTATATACAGTGTTAGTTTCAAGTTTTTCTTTTTTTTTCCAGAGACAAGTAAATATGTCCCTCAGTGTGGGAAGGTGTACTTTCTTTATTGAGGTGGGAGAGTGTTCTGTCATTATTGAGGTGGAAACAAACTAGTTTATTCCATATTGGCATATTGGTTAATGAGATGGCAATGTAGGCAACCTTCCTCCAAACTTAGGGTTATAATTTCTAAAAAAGGAATACTTATAAACCACATTTACTGCCTGACTTTCTTTAAGGCAGAACTTTCTGTACCCATCTGCATGGTTTGAAGATTGAAAACCAGTGAAACCCTGTACAGTCCTCACAGTTACAAGTCTTTAAGACTTTGTGGTTGTTAATGTAGGGATCATTTTTGAAAGGGGAAGAAACAGTCTTATCTCTGATTTTGGATCCACTTGCTAAATTTACTAGCTATATTCAGCTTCTGAACTTGGGGTTACCCAGTTCTCTTGGCACCAACTCTACCTTTCAGCTGTGTGGACTGCTCTTCCTTGTCAGGGTGGAAGTGCCCAGCTTGGCATGCCTGGAAGTTGTCTGATCAGTTCCATATGAGTTGATTCAAAATAGCAGACAGGGAAAAATGGGGTTTTACAAATCCTATTGCTCAGGTAACACTCCTCATCACAGGAAGCTTCAGCTTCACCTTTGCTTTCAGACATGTGTGAAATCCAGCTTGCAGCTGGTAGAAATGCTCCACTGATTGCCGAACTTCCATTGCAGATCAGCAGGCATCTCCTTCTTGCTGTGTCTTCAAAATGTACTATCCATCCCTGCCCTACACCTGCCAAGTATAATTCTGAGTTCTCCTTTTACTGGAGTGGTTTTATTAGCCATGGCAAAAGTGGACATGTAAGGATAAATCAGAACAGGAAGGGAGATAGTTTTCATATTACTATTGTTTAGTTGGAGGAGATTCCCCAAGGGTGCTCTTTCAAAAACTCCAGAGTTCTTACAGTTACTTTACAAATAATTGTTTATTAATTATGGGGTGATATTATTAAGTGGTGTTTAGAGGTTCTAACTCCATGAAATCCATGACTTCCTGTGGTAGACATTGTACAGACACCTAGTCCTGGCCTGAACAGACTGCATTCTAATTTCGTGGATATTTTGTTTTGTAACATGACATCATTATGCAATGATATTGTCTCCTTGGGATGCAACATCCCATTAAAGGATGATCCTTGTGGGAAAAATCAGCGTAGGAAAAGGGCTGTGCAGGATCTGAGACTGGTCAGAACACAGTAATGCTGCTTTGTTACTATGTACCAGTACAAAATTCATGTCTCGGCTCAGAATGACGTTCTTGCAATTTAAATGTCAGATAGGCTTCCCTGGAACTGAAATAAAGCTTGTTCTTCTACTTGTTTACACTGTCATTCTTCCCACCTCGTTTCCATATTTTTTAAAATATGCAGTACAAACATTTCACTGTGTTTGACATGTTTTAGTTTTGTTTTCAGTCATAAACTTTTTCCAAGCATTATTCATTCATTCTGCTTATTGTACTGCTGTTCTAACATGCAACATCTGGTAGAAATTGTCAGTTGAATATCCATGAGTATCATTTCTCTTAAATGTATCTTGTTGGCCTTTGTACATAGAAAACTCTTGTATAGACTGGTATTTAACCTTACCTTACATAGCTTTGGAGACTGGTATTATCAGTTTTCTTCTGAACCTTCCTTTTACTTTATGGGACCCACCCTTGTTAAACAGGGAATTATAACACAGAAAGGAATCTTTGCTTGATTTTGCAATCTTAATTGATAGTTATCTGTGCGTGAAAGCTCAGGCTGCTAGGTACTGGAAGCAGAATCTGATGTTCAGAACCACTCTTCAGTTGCATGGGCACAGATTTGAGCAGTTTGTGTTAGGTATACAGGAATTTGAGGATAGCCCACCTTGGCTATTTTGTTATACGGAAGTAGCTGCGCTAGTTCCTACTGCTGATACAGGAGTAACTACAGATCAGAAGCCTTAATTAAACCTTCACTGCTGGAAGCTGGAGGGACAGCAACAGAAAAACACAGTTATACTCTAGAAGAAATGATTTACAGCGGCCAGAGTATAATACCCGCTCATGCTGAGCAATACCTTGCTCCATAAGCAGTCCAAGTGAAGTCCGTTGGACTACTTGCATAGTGAGATGTGACTGGAGTCTGGTCTGTACGAGGAGGCATTAAAAAAGCTCAGTACGCCTATCTTGGCTCTGTTCAGGTCAGTGATCAGCAAGATTTGAAGGATGTAAACACCAGGAAAGGAAAGGAATTGTTTATTTTGGTTCAAGTAGGTTGGAGTAACTGGTTAGCATTAGAAAGGGAAAATGTAGGCTGAGTATCTGGAAGAGCTAAATGACTGTGAGCCCTGTTTATATGTGGAATAGTCGCCCCATTGCAAATGGTGAAAGCTCCACTTTTAAACCTAGACAGAAAACGTACTGTAGGGAACAATTTTGCATTCATAGGGAAATGTGAAAGTTGGAGATCATCTAGCCTGACACCAATGACTCATCATCCCAGTTTGATACAGGCAGTAAATGTGTTCTTCCTTGCGCTTTTATAAAACGGTGGGAGCACATTGCTGATAAATGAATACCTTCCCCTATCCTCTATCATGGCAGTCCTATTGGAATTTCCTGGTATTTAAAATATACGATTACATTTCCAGAATTATAACACTTCTTATATCATTTTTGAGCCCCCTTGCTATACCCAAAGTTCACTGTATAAACAATACTTCCATGGCATCTTTCGTATAAGGATTACATTTTTAAAGAGCATAGGACTCCTTTCCTTCAATCTGCAAATTTGAGAAGTTTAGAGGCAAATCAGCCAAGTGATTTGCTCAGAGTTCCCCAGTGTGTCAGTAGCAGAGCCAAGCTGGGTGGGGGAAATCCTAGAATTAACATCCATTCTTTGCTTCAGCAGACAGTACTTCCTCCTTGTGCTACATGTCACAACTGTTCTTTCAACTCCAGGTGGCTAAGCCATCTCCAGGTGTTAATTGGCCTGTAATCCTTTGATAATTTAATAAGTGAGGGGATGGATTCCAAAGTGTTAAATAATTTAGTGACTGAGAAGAAGGAGAAAATCAGGAAATTAAGAGGGGACACACTGTGACTTGGTGGACAGCTTTTATATACTGGTAAGGGAACAGACTCTATGGGCTCAATTCTAGGAACAAATTAGTGGAGACATTAACTGGGCAGGAAGTGTTTACAATGTTTAACCCTCACAGAGGCATCAGTTATCACTTGGATTTATTTCAGACAGCTCATGATACCTTGCCTTTAAATCCTTAGCAGGAGGTCTCAAATTGCTAAAATGTTAGCAGTACTTTTCCCCCTTAATTTTTTATTTTTACGCTTGCCTGTTGAGAGTTTTGTTTTGTTTATTTTTTTATTTATTTGGATATAGTAGACAAAATTAAGAGCTTTTAAGCTGTTGTTAAAGTTTTTTATTTGGGAGTCAAATGTGACGTAGGAATTCTTCAGAAATACTTTTTCTAAAATATCTGTCCCTAATAGGAGATGTTTAGATTTCTGTTCTATGTTAGGTTTTTATGCTTAAATTTTCTTAACAGTTGGTTTAATCTACAGTTACAAGCTGTTTGAACTGTCTGTGTTTATGATTTAAATTCTTAAAACAGGCTTTTGGCTAAGTCATTAATCATTTCAATTAGTAACTGGGGTTTTCAGGAAGAACATTTCCATTATGTATTACAAAAAAAAATCAAGTTTACATAAAAAGGAATTAATGGTTTGTTACAGGCTTTGGCGTCTCACTCTAGCAGGCAAAAAACCTGTTGCAGGGCAGCCTGTATCAGCACAGGAAGAATAAGTACTTTTGAAAGAAAATCTTTCATAATGATAGTGTGTGTGTTTTTAGAGTGTTCACTAGGAAACTCTCAAAAGTGAGAGCAAGAGATTTTTTTACCCTGATAAATGTTATCAGTTTCTACATCTGCTAACTTTTGATAATGTAAAGTAACATATCAGGGAGCAGGAATTGGTTTAGAGAACTCTTGCTTAGAGCTACACAGAAAAATTTTACTTGTCAAATGATTATTGATTAATATGAATTTATTTAAAAATAGACAAAGTATTTAGCACAGTACTTGTTCCTTCCAGAGTGTACAGTTTGTCAAGGAAAGATATGGGGAATCATCTGTGAAGGCCGTGGTTTATTTCTGTTTTGAGTTCTCATATGGAACAGAAAAAAAGGTACAAATCCATAGGTAAAATCAGTGAGTAAGGCTTGCGTGCGTAATTCTTGGCTTTGGTGTGTCTGCTTGCATGTGTGACTGTTACAGAACTGGGCCCCACGACAGTGTTGGGCTTGCTTTACTTTTGTAACCAAAGCTATCATTTTTAAAGTGTGCTGATCTCTCAAGAAAGGGATCTCTTACAGATGCCAGGCTAATGGCACAGACCCACTAAACTGGAGTTTCCTATTTACAAAATAGAAAAGACTGCAATAATGGACTGTTCAGTTTACAGAGATGTTAAAATACATTAATGTTTCAGTAATTTTCAGCTGTGCAGTATAACTGGCACAGCGGTGAATGTGGAGTATCCTTAAAGAACCATTCTGACTCTCTCAGAAAATACCTCTCTACTTTCATTTTTAAGGAATTGCAGTCATATCTGTATAAACTTAGCAAAAATAATCAAATGGATTGCTAAAAAAGTGTGGATTAAACCCCAAGCAGTTCGCATATAAAAAAAAAAAAAATTTACTTCAGATATATATATATATTTGAATTTCTGCTATAAAATTACCTACAGTAGAAACTCAATAATTTTGTTCAGTCCCTATTAATAATTAACACTAAGGATGGGGAAGACTGTTATGATTCACTGAATCTTTTGGCTCCCCAAAGAAATGAATGATATAAAGTGAAGAACCCAAAGAGCATAAAACATTTTATCTCACTGATAGTTAGTTGTAATACCTCCAGAATATTGTTTAAATGGTAGTATAGTATACTTTATAAAAATAAAGGTTTGGTAAGAAAAGATTTACTATAGATCTTGAAAAATGTACCCAATGTCTCCTGATTCAAAGTTTGAGCATAGCATGCCTGCAGTTTATACACAAGTCACTGTTCTACTGAATCATTTTTTTTTAAAGATACAGTTCTGCTTTATCCTTCTTGAATTTTGTTATTCATTAATATCTGGTGGTTTGTAAGCTGCTTAGTTTGGCAGCTTGTTGAATTCAGGCTGAGCTAGTCAATTGTTTGTTGTGGCCTTTATTTCAGAGTGCTCCTTCTCCAGGCAGTTGGAGCACCTCATAAGCAGGGATCTGGGTTTCCATTTCCTGTTTCCTGCAGAAAAATGAGTTTCCCCTATAAAGAAGAAAAGCCTGGATTTTCCCCTTTGAAGTGGGAAACCACAGGTTTCCACTTGCAGGCTGGGAGACTTCCAGCCTGCAAGGGACTGCTTGAGGCTGGGGGGAGCAAGGGGAGGGTGATTGGAGGCAGGGGTGCCATGTGCTTGTATGTGTACACACACATGTGGCCAGCAATACCGCTAATCTGGGTGATGGTAGCAGCCCTAACAACTGGATAAAGGTACATCTCTGGGATGGAGGTTCATGGCTTGGGGACTATCCAGGCACAATTTGGGCATGTCCATAGGCAATAGGTTGGGGGGAAATTGAGGGGGCACTCCTTCCCCCTTCCCCCCCCACCCCCAATTTTATGTATGGACAGTGGGGCATGGATCTGCAGCCTGGCCAGACTGGCACTGGGCAGGAGCCGCCTTGGCAGTCCAGCAGGTGGGACCCAGCATGGGAGGGTGGAGTAGGGCAGGGAGACTCAGTGCTGCTGCTGCCAGGAGCCCTGTGCCAGACGTGCCACCAAGGTGAGGTGCCTCCTGCCTGCCCGGCAGCAGCAGGGGAAAGGGGAGCACAACTCCATGCCGCTGCTGCTGCCCCCTGCCCCCCCCAACTGCTGCTGGGCAGACAGGGGGTACCTCAGCATGGTGGTGTGGCCAGCACAAGGCTCCTGGCAGTGGTGGCAGCACTGAGTCTCCCCATCCTGTTCTGCCTTCCCACGGTGGGTCTCGCCTGCTGGGCACGGAGGCCCCCTGGGGGGGCAGCAGGGTTTGGAGCCAGGCAACGGGCAGCCCACATCTTCCCCCCACAGGCTCTTCTTGCCCCTGCTCCAGCTGTGCCATGTGCAGGTGGGGATAGGGCGTCCTTGGGCTCTGTGCTTCTCCCTTCGCTTCTCCCTTTGCTTTGGGCCACAGCAGCTGCTGCCTCCTGTGCGTGGCAGCAGAGGCTCAGGTGTTGCTGGCCAGCTGTGGCCAGTGCCTGCTGGGCAGGGAGCAGGAAGTGGGCAGGATGTAGTTGCTGAGTCCTGTATCCCTGGCAGCTGGGGGCCCTCTCCAGCAGGGCTGGCGGGAGCAGGAGACTGTGGGTTGGGAGTGGGGCACTAATGGGGATGGGGGAGCTAAGGGTAGGGGGCTATGTGCCAGGTGTGAGGGACACCAGCAGGGCCAGGGGCTGTGGGTCAGGAGTGAGGGGCACCAGCAGGACTGGAAGGGCGGAGGGGATGTGGGTCGGGAGTGAGGGCCACTGGCAGGGCTGAGGTGGGCTGTGGCTTGGGAGTAGGGGCAATGGCTTGGGCAGGGCCAGGGCACTGGCATCAGGGTTGCTCAATGCCACAAAGCAATGGGGGAGACAGATGAAGCTGGACCCATATCCTGGTGAGTGAAGGAGGCAGGGGAAGCTCTGATTTCCCCCCCCCCCCGACATCTTGTGTCCCCCCCCCCCCCCCCCATGATTAAAAAAACAAAACAAAATCAAATGCCAAAATAAACAGGTATTTAGAATTTATTTCATTATAATGTTTGAGTCACAGGTAGGCTTCTAAACTGCTTCAAAGTTGTAAGTATATCAATAAAACATTGTGTTCAACTGATACATACATATGCATATACACACACTAGCCATTTGCCCTTCAAGAATGACTGGCG
>NW_005842490.1:987932-1002568 GCF_000455745.1 Alligator sinensis | reverse complement strand
TGAGGGGTGCTGGTGTTGCAGTGGTGGCCAGTGCAGGGCCGGCCTCCCCCTCGCTGCTTCGGAACCGGGCCGCTTTCCCCCACCGTGCCCCCTCTCCCCATCCCAGCCAGCTTTTGTTTAGGTTTGGTGCTGGTGCGGCTTGCGGGGTAGGGAAGCCAAGGCCAGCGCTGCTGGCTTTGGCTCCCCCACCCACTGTCTGGTCTTCGGCGCAGCTTTGGAATCATAGCGGCGCTCCCCCATACTTGGAGCACTCCGATTGGCTGTTTCCGTCAGCCAATCAGAGTGTGAATAAAGCCTTATGGACAGACAGACAGAATTAAGCTTTTATAATATTAGAATATATAAATAATGCACACACACACAGAGGCAGTCCTCAACTTACACTTCGTGCGTGTTTCGCACTTGCAGCGTTTGTAAATTGACACCCTGTTTCAATTTTCTGACGTCAGTTTCGACTTTACAACGCTTGATCTGACGTGACAGCACGCCAGTGAACAAGTTTGCTGTTTCGCCCATCTCCCTGGAGAGCATCTGTCCAAACTTCCTTGGACACTTTCTTTAAGAAAGCAGACAAGACTCCAGAAAAACCTGCAGCCAAGACTCTCAAGAAGACTCCAGCCAAGAACCCTTCAAAAAGTCCAACCAAGAGCCCTTCAAAAAGTCCAGCAAAGTCACCTCAAAGAAGTCCTTTCAAATCAATATGATTGCTGTTTACAATAGAAATACATTAATGTAACTATATTACTCATCTATCATTGATTGAGTACAAAATTCTGGGTTATTTTTGGTGAAAATAGGGTATTGGGCCTTGGTTCAGGAACCAATCCCCCATTTATAACATTGTTTCCTTTGGGAAAATGGTTCTGAGTTACAACGTTTCGCTTTCAGGAACCAATTGTGTCATAAGTCTGAGGACTGCCTGTGTATGTGTATAGTGGCATTTCATTTTAATCGCAGAAAAACATGAATTTGGGGGTGTTTTATCAAAGGATTTTAACAGCAAAAACCAGGATCCCTTCCAATTAGTCCTGCACAGGTATTTGCTTCAGCTTGCCATACATCAGGGTATCAAATTCATCCAACCCCGCAAGCCAAATGAGGGCTGCTGGGCCAGTTTGGCAACATGCACCAGAGCCAGCATGGAGGGCTGGTTTGGCAGGGCACTGCACGCAACGCGCATCCCATATCAGCCCTCTGTGCCACATGCAGCATACGTCAGACCTGCTCTGGGGCTTGCGCAGCAGACAGTGCGTGGGCTGGATCTGGTGCTGCATGCAGCACAGAGGGTCCAGAACACAGGCTGCATGTGGTGCCCACCCCAGATTGGCTCTGCACATTGGTTTCAGTGCTGGTCTGGATTGGGCTGTGCCAGAGCCAGCATGCAGAGCCGGTCTGAATTGGCAGGGTGCCACATGCAGTGCACACCTTGTGGCAATGCCCTGGGCTGCGTGCAGAATGATTCCTGAAGCACGATTAGTGAATGCTGCATGTGGGATGGGACTGCCTGCCCCGTGCATGGTGTGCACACTGCATGCAGTGTCGTGCCCCACTGGCCCTGCTTCCAGGCTTCATCATGGCCCAGTGTGGACCAGTCCCAGAGCCAGTGTCACATGCAGTGCCAGACTCATCCCCTGTGCTGTGTTTAGTGCCCGGGGGACCAGATTCAGCTTGCACGCCGGACTGGCTCTGTCTGCCACATGCAAGACCAGTTTGAGAGCCACGGGCTGGATCGCCCTTGGGCTTTACAGACCAGATCTGGCCTGTGGGCCATATGTTTGACATCCCTTCCTATGCATGGTCTTAGGTAGCCCCTTACCATGATGAGGGTTTGTGAACCAAGGTATCTAGTTCTGTGTAGGATCCAAGTTTTATTGTATGCTCTCTGCTTGTGTCTTAATACTATGTTTTATTCCTCTTCATGAAAACTGCCAACAAGCCTGACAGGCTGACAAGGTTGTCAAGAGCTTCTGCTCTCTAGAAAACTAGGTTTTGTTAGGCCACAAATCTGAGGAATATAAAATTATAATAAATGTGACTTTGCATCTCGTGATATCTAATGCTTTTTTAAAGTGCAAGCTGCTTGAAGTAATGAATCAAAGCAATCACACTGGAAGCTCTTTTTTTATCAGACAAAGTAAGTTGCCTAGTTCTCATGGTCGTGTAGAAAAATTTGAACATGTGAACCAAATGCAGCTTGCAAAGACTTAGAAACCAGAGGATAAATAAAAAGAAACCCTTACACACAATTTTAGTCACAATTTTAATCCAGTCTTATGATTTTATGGGGAGGGTCTCACTCATACTTAGTTATTTAGTAAGCTGTACTGAACATTGTACTAATTAATGTGGGGATGTGGGTTTTTTTTCTGTGGGGAGCAAGAAGTAGACCACCAAGTGCCTTTCTGGTAAGCCATAAAGTGGTTTAAAAGAAACAAACAGAGAACTTTTTAGCCACTAGCAACTTGAGCTGGTTATTTACCACTGATCTATGGTCAAAGTCTGGCACACTATTCATGACTCCTACAATCAATGAAGCCCTTGGCCACAAGGGAGATTTAAGTTGACTTTCAGGATGAACTAGAAGTCCTTGCACAGTTAAGGAACTATGATGTGATTGGAATAACAGAGACGTGGTGGGAGCTCACATGACTGGAGCACTGTCATGGATGAGTGTAAACTGTTCAGGAAGGACAGGCAGGGGAGAAGAGGAGGAGTTGCACTTATGTAAAAAAGCCATATGACTGCTCAGAGCTCCAATATGAAACTGGAGATAGGCCTGTTGAAAGTCTCTGGGTTAAGGTTAGAGGGGAGAGCAACAAGGGTGATGTTGTGATGCGTGTCTGCTATAGACCACCAGACCAGGAGGATGAGGTGGATGAGGCTTTCTTTAAGTACCTAGTGAAAGTTTCCCAGTCACAAGCTCTGGTTCTCACTGGGGACTTCCATCCCCCTGATGTCTTCTGGGAGGGCAATACAGCTGTGCACAGGCAATTCAGGAAGTTTTTGGAGAGTGTTGGGAGCAACTTCCTGGCGCACGTGCTGGAGCGGCCAGCTAGGGGCTGTGCTTGTCTTGACCTGTTGCTCACAAACAGGGATGAATTGGTGGGGAATGTAGTAAGTAGTGGGCAGCAGTGACCACAAGATGATTAAGTTCAGGATCCTTAGGCAAGGAAGGATGGATAGCAGAAGAGTAAGGAACCCTGGACTTCAGAAAAGCAGACTTCGACTCATTCAGGGAACTCATGGACAGAATCCCCTGGGCACCAGTCTGAGGGAGAGAAGAGTCCAGGAGAGCTGGCTACACATTAAAGAAGCCTTACAGGGAGCTCAGGAACAAACCATCCTGATGCACAGCAAGACTAGCAAGTATGGCAGAAGACCAGTTTGGCTGAGCAGGGAACTCTACAGTAAACTAAATCATGGAAGCTTATAAGAAGTGGGAACTTGGACAAATAACTAGGGAAGAATATATGAGCATTGCATGTAGAGATGAAGTCAGGAAGGCCAAAGTGCAATTGGAGTTGCAGCTAGCAAAGGATGTGAAGGGTAAGAAGAAGGGTTTCTACAAGTATGTTGGTAGCAAGAAGCGGATCAGGGAAAGTGTGGGTCCCTTACTGAATGGGGGAGACAACCTTGTAACAGAGGGTGCAGAAAAGGCTGAAGTGCTCAATGCCTTTTTTTGCTTCTGTCTTCACAGGCAAGGTCAGCTCCCAGGCTACTGCACTGGGCAGCACAGTTTGGGGAGGAGGGGAGCAGCTCTCAGTGCTGAAAGAATAGGTTAGGGCAGGGGCGGGCAATTATTTTGGGCAGAGGGCCGCTTACTGAGTTTCAGCATGTCATCGAGGGCTGCATGAGAAGGCAGCTCAGTGTAGATTAATATTAATTTTATAATTTTTTTAGGAGCCCTGCAGGCTGGATAGAATGGCCTAGCAGACTGCATCCAGCCCCCGGGCCACATTTTGCCCACCCCTGGGTTAGGGACTACTTAAAAGCTGGATGTATACAAGACCATGGGGCCAGGTGGGATGCACCATGGGGTGCTGAGGGAGTTGGCTGATGTGATTGCAGATCCATTGGCCATCATTCTTGAAAACTCCTGGTGATCAGGAGAAGTCCTGAATGATTGGAAAAGGACAAATATAGTGCCCATATTTAAGAAAGGGAAGAAGGAGGATCCAAGGAACTACAGATCAGTCAGCCTCACCTCAGTCCCTGGAAAAATCATGGAGCAGACCCTAAAGGAATCCATTTCTAAGCACTTGGTGAAGAAAAAGATGATTTGGAACAATCGGCATGGATTCACCAAGGGCAAGTCATGCCTAACCAACCTGATTGCCTTCTCTGACGAGGTGACTGATGCTGTGGATGCAGGGAGACTGATGGATGTGATGTACCTTGATTTTAGCACGGCTTTTGATGCAGTGTCCTACCGCATTCTTGCAGGTAAGCTAAAGAAGCATGGGCTAGATGAATGGACTGTAAGTTGGATAGAAAACTTGCTGGAGCATCAGGCTAAGAGAGTAGTACACTTATCAGTGGCTTGATTGGCAGCCAGCATCAAGTGGAGCCCCAGGGGTCGGTGCTGGGGCCAGTTCTGTTCAATGTCTTCATCATCATCAGCAGCCTGTCGGGTACCAGGAGTGTGAACCAGGGGGAGATATGAAGACAGGATGCAGTGCAGCCTCTGCAAGTTTACAGAAGACGCCAAGCTGGGGGGAATAGCAGATACGCTGGAGGGTTGGGCTAGGATTCAGAGAGATCTTGACACATTGAAGGACTGAGCCAAAAGAAATGAGGTTCAACAAGGACAAGTGCAAAGTCCTGCACTTAGGATGAGACAACCCCATGGACTGGTATAGGCAGGGGGCTGGCTGGCTGTAGTTCTCTGGATCCTGCATAAAAGGACCTGGGGGTGACAGTGAATGACAGCTGAATATGAGCCAGCTGTGTGCCCATGTTGCAAAGAAGGCTAATGGCATACTGGGCTGCATTGGTAGGTGTGCTGCCAGCAGGGCAAAGAAGTGATTATTCCCCTCTGTTCAGCACTGGTGAGGCCACATCTGGAGTACTGTGTTCAGTTTTGGGGCCCCCACTACAGAAAGGATATGGCCAAATTGGAGAGAGTCCAGCAGAGGGCAACAAAAATGCTTCGGGGGCTGGGGCACATGACTTCTGTTAAGAGTCTGAGGGAGCTGGATTTATTTAGTCTAGAGAAGAGAAACCAGAGGGGGGATTTAATAGGAGCCTTCAACTACCTGATGGGGGACTTGAAAGAGGATGGAGCTAGACCGTTCTCAGTGGTGGCAGATGACAGAACAAGGAGCAACCGTCTCAAGTAGCAAGGGAAGTTTAGGTTGGATGTTAGGAAGAATTTTCTCACCGAGAGGGTAGTAAAGCACTGGAACGGGTTACCCAGAGAGGTGGTGGAAATTCTATCCTTGGAGGTTTTCAAGACCCAGCTAGACAAAGGTTTGGCTGGGATGATCTAGTTGGGGATGGCAGGGGTGGACTAGATGACCTCTTGTGGTCCCTTCCAGCCCTAATTTTCTCTGATTCCATGACTTTTTAGGAAGAACTTGCTCCCTGTGAATATGGTAACCAGAACAGATTGCTTGCGGAGGCCGTAGACTCTGCCATTAGAACTTTCCAAGTGTAAGTTAGACAGCACGTGCAAGGATGATCCTGCCTTGAGGAGAGGTTGGAGTAGGTATCTTCCTGAGGTCCTGTCCAGCTCTGTTTGATGATTTCAGGATACAGACAGTCACGGCTGAGAAGCATAATGGTAGTTACAATGGGGAAACCCAAAAGCTGCCAGAAACAGCTCAGAATGGGAGTCCCCTCATGTCTCAAGCAGCTCCTTCATGCTGTCTGAACTTGCATATCATTTTCTTGAAATAGAAATGTTTTCTGTGATCCTGAATTTGGGGGTGATACAGCTTTAAAAAAAAAAAAAAAAAAGCAAAAGTTTATTTGTTACTGGAGAGACTCATTTGGCAGGAGGATCGGGTAGGGGAGGGGTGATTTCAACCTGTGGGTCTCATGCCGGTGCCGTGGTGACTGTGTGTTTCATCCGGGCACAGAAGGGCGGAGCTTCTCTGAGGGCATTTGTAGAGCTGCTCTGCCAGGAGCCAGCAGTGGTCTTGATGTTATGTTTAACTGTATGCTGGTTCCCTTCTATGGGTGCTTGCCCAGGCCCTGTGTGTTGTAGTATGATTTGCCCTGAGGAGTAGTTACAATTGAGGAGAGAGGGATATCCAGTCACTGCTGCTGCTCACCAGTACTGAGTCCCCCATGCTCAGCATATTGCAAGGTTGGAGGAGTATGAAACACTGGGAGGAAACAGCTGCTTTCCAGATCCTCGGCGAATCAGCTGCCAGATGACCCCAAGGCAGCCAGAGACTGTGATTCTGGCCTGTAGTTTTCTGCACTAGAGAAATAACTCACTGGAGCATTTCCAGGGTCTACTAAAGCCTGACTTTATCCTGGGGGTACTGGAATTGTTATGGGAGAAGGAGCTTCCATGCTGCCCAAGAAAGACCTTTGTCTTTGCACAACTGGAGGCCTGTTTTCCTGCTCCAAGGACGAGGCCCTATCCGAGGGATTGGTGATGTGCAGACAACCGGCTTCAGAAATGTTGCTCCATTTTTTTTCACTCTGTTGTCCCCATTTCATTCCCGTCTTTGGTCTTTTTGCATCAGTTTTTGATTGTTTTTCTCTCTATCCTCGTGTTTATGCTGGGAACATGATACAGTGCCTGCTTCTTTACTTGCTTAGGCCAAAGTGGCCAGTTTGAAATCCCACAAAGCCAGAGTGTGGAGGAGTTGGGAGGGGGTGGAAGGTTCTGAGAGAGTTTGGTGCGCTGGTTCGTCTGCCTGCTCTTTTGCTTAACTGTTCATATGCAGATTGCATCAGGTAATGGTTTGGTTGAAGTGCTGCATGAATACGTGCTTTTGGTGTAGTTAGTTTTATTGCTGCCTTAATGATTCATATATAACATTTGTTTACTTTCTTTTTTATTAGAGGTGCACCGATACTTCAGTCCAATATCGGACCAGCACCGATATAAACATGGGTGACTGGTGCCACCTTAAGGGGGCACATGCCCCCCAGCGACCAGTCAGCAACCAGGGGGAGCCCCCCCGCGGCCAATCTCACTGACTGGGAAGTGGCTGCGGTGCTACGTCCGCGCTCCCACTCCCCGGCTGGTGCTTGCAGGTGCTCCCGCCTGCCCCGCTTGCCCATCACCTAAGTGGAGAGCGTGGCCTGTCATGAGGTGCACGTGCACCCCTGTGCACCCGCTATGTGTAGCCACTGGATATAAATAACATTTACTGTGTTGGAAATCACTCTGACATGGCCGATAATGTGACTGATAAATGCCCGTGCATGCGCACAGCCGCAGTACAGCACATAGGCAGCGAGGAGTACAGTTCAGCAGCTTGGAGAGGAAGAGGAGGGAAGGGGCATTGGTGGGCGGGGCAGATCAAGGCCCCCATGGTGAGGGAGGGAGTGGTGCTGGGGCTGATTTAGACACTGCCCAGCCAGGGCAGGACATGGGACAGAGCCATGGCTCATCTAGGGGGTGCAGGGAGAGGCAGGGGGATGGCTCTCACTGCTGCACGCATCCCAGAATGGCATGGGGGGTGTGCCCCAGGACCTGCGTGGGGTGGGGCAGGCTGCAACTGCGGGCTGGGGCCGGGGCTGCACCAGGCTCTTCCCGGTGGGGGCTGGGCTGGGCTGTGCTTGGGGTGGGTGGCGGTGCTGTGGGGGGGTACGGGGGGGGATACAGCAAATTTTGGGATGGCTATAGTTCCCACCCCCCCCCATAGCCTGCCTCCCAGCACTGCCATTGCCCGCCCCAAGCACAGCCCAGCCCAACCCCCGACTGGGAGGAGCCCACTGGCTTCAGCCTGCAGCAGCAGCCTGCCCTGCCCCACATGTGGATCCAGGGGCACATGCCCCCTCATGCCCTTCCAGGGTGCACACTGGTGGGAGCTGCCACCTCCCCATGCCCCCGGACGAGCCGCAGCTCCATCCCATGCTCATCCCATCCTGGTTGGGCAGGGCCTGCCCCGCTCCCTCCCTCTCCATGGGGGTCTTGATCTGCAACCCCCACACCCCTTCCCTTCCTGCTCCCCTTCCACCACAACAGACTTACCAGCCAGACGCTGCTCTTCAAGCTGCTGGGCTGCCAATCAGAAATTGGATTGGTATTGGCCGATATGCCTCCTTATCCTCTGCTTCCCCACAGCTTTTTCCCCCAGCAGTCTCTTCCCCATATCCTTACTGTCAGACCCTGCTTATCCTGAGCATATGGAAGCATATGAGGAACAAATTTGTAAACAGTGACTTTGAAATTAAATATGGCTATAACAATTTGTATACAGTATCCATATTCTTAGCTCATCCAGAATTGATGCATTTTGCCTTCTTTTGGAACTATGGCACAGGTGTTCCATAAGCACACTTTTAAGCAGCACTTTAATACCTACTTACATATAGTACAAACTATTTTTTTTTTTTTTTTTACATATATATATTTCTAGATAGATATAGCTAAACTCTTGCTGTTCTGTCTCGTGATCAACACGGGTCACTTGACAGTCTGTAACACTATTTTTTTTTTTTTTTTTTTTTCAAATATATTTTGTGTTCCAGGTCACATCAGCCAAATCAGTGCCAAATCACATTAAGCGGAACGCAATCGTTCCAAAAAACATCATGGATTGAGCAGGCAGACCTCAATCATTCTAAACACCATGTATAGTGCTACAACCAACAAGCATCTTCCATCCCAGGCTCTCACCCTGGGGCTTCAGATGCCTGCCAGTGGATTTGGGAGTATCCTACGTGCAGGCCCAAGCCCAGGCCCAAGTCCCCACTTGATCCTCACCCACAAGAGGCCAGTACCTGATCTTGGCCTACAAGAGGCCAAGAAGTGATTTTAGATTCTGGAAACTTGTATTTCCAGACTCCATTTCCCAGCAGCCCCTGCCCACATAGCTGGGGTTGTTTTCCATGGAGAACCCTGCAACAGCCATGCTGTGATAGCACAGTGCGGGGGTTTTGTGGAGGCTGGCAGGGCACGGCGCTGCTCTGGAGCTGGGCTGAGATCTTGCGGCAGTGACAGCGTAGTCTAGAGCCAGGCCAGAGCTGCACTCTGCAGCCCCAGGTAGGGATGTTCAGGCAACAGATTGTGGCTCTGCCCTGGCTCTGGACCACACTGTCCCCACTGTAAGATCCCAGCTTGACTCCAGAGCACCTTTGCACCCTGTGGCATGCCCTACCAGCGCTGCTGGGGCCAGTCTCTGTGGAAACTCCAGTCCTGCTCTATCACAGCATGGCTGCTGCTGGGGTCTCCATAGAAACCAGCTCTAGCCATGCGGGCAGGGGCTGCTGGGACATTGAGTCCAGCTGCCCTCTGGATTTGCCATTCGGCCCACCCCTGCACTAGTCTTTTGTTATGGTAGGTTCCCATTAGCTTCTCGGCCTTTTTGGGTATAATGAAATGTAGCACCCCCACAATTGTATCCCATATATCTCTATTTGTAACTGTGTGTGCGCCTGCAAACCATTTCCTTCCTTGCATGCAGTATTATTGTGTGGGATCTCCTGCATATTCTTTGGTATACAATATATGTATCATGTCACCTTCCCTCCTTTTTCTCCTTTCCTGTCTCCTCACCCCTGAGCTTAGTTGGCTGCATATTTCTTATGTAACTCAGTTGCATCCACACCCCTACCCCCACTGTCTACCATGTAGCCCTTTGCTCGGGTCCTTTGTGTTTCCTTATTTCTCAACCTTTGTCATCTTGAACTTGAAAATGTTTGGCACCAGGGGGAGAGTGTCAGGGCTGGCTGTGGCCCTCCTGGTACCACTTCCCTGCAGAGGGAACACCTGCCCATTTTTCTTTTTTGCATTTTTGGCACCAGGGGAGAGTGTCGGAGCTTGGTCTGACCTTTCCGAGTGCTGGCCTGGTATTGTAGTACCTCCAGGCCCATGCCTGTTTTTTCTTGTTTGTTTGTTTTTTGTTTTGATTTTTAAGAGCCGAATAAAAAAAGTTCCCATAGTCATGTTTTGCTCAATATGAGCCGTGTACTTTATAGTCATGCTCAGTGTTGGCTGCATTTATCAACTTCATAGCTGGTTTCCATTGCTGGGCAGATGCTGTTCTTGGCAGCAGTTTAATGATAGCCAGTGTATTTAATGAGATTTCCTTGTGTGCGGTTATAAGGGGCTTTTTTTCCCCATGCCATTGTGGGAAGAGGGGCTCATCTGGTTTTCAAGTAAATATAGTAAATACTACACTTGCTTATACTTGGTTCACATTGGAATTTAAGAGTACAAGAAACTGATTTTTTTTTTTTTTTTTTTTTAAAGGAAGATTACTGTATATGGGTTTTCATTGCTGCTAGGAACTGGGGGAACAGCAGGGTTATGAGTAAATGAGTGTTTCACCCACTGGGACAATGGAAGCACCACTGGTTACCTACACTGAATTGTACAGGGCACATTTTCATCCTTTTCTGTAAGTGTGTTAAATCATGGAACCTCATCTAACTTCCCCATACCCGTAGGGCACAGGCATAGGGGAGGTGCCAACAGTCTTTTATAGTTTTAATAGTCTGTGTTCTACATTTCTTTCTTTTTTGCTCCTGTTGTTCCTACTGAATACAACTTGGTGCTAGGATAGTGCTGTCAAAAGAGTAAGGGGAGAAAAAGAACGAGTGGTTACATGCATCTTACAGCAAATGGGCCCCATTCTTGAGAGAGAAACATTTTCTCTTCTGTTGCCTCAACACTGGCTAACAACATTTTTAAAAAATCCGGTAGAATCACTCTTAGAGAATTTTTAATGAGGGAAATTTCTTCTACTTAAGCCTTTACTGGGCAAAGTTTCAGTTTTCTCTGGTATTTTCTGTGACAGTGTCACAACTGCATGGTGCAGGTCTCAGTTATGTGAGAAATTAAATGGCACAATGAGACTTGATGATGATTCCAGACACAAATTATGAATATCTGCATTTTGGGGAAGGTCAGATATCTGTCCAAACTTTGAAGATTAGATTTCTTTCTAAACTTTAACCTGCAGGCATGTTTTATCTAAATATTGTATATGAATAGGTTGGGGGACTAGGACAAGAAGTAATGGGTTCAAACTGTAGTAAGGCAGATTAAGGTTGGGCATTAGGAAAAACTTCCAGCTGTGAAGATAGTAAAACACTGGAAATAAAGTTACAGAGTCTTCATTATTGGAGATTTTAAGAGCAGGCTGACCAAATATCTTCTAGGTATGGTTCTGGTAGAGCTGATCTTGCCAGGTGGCAGGAAGGTAGACTATAATGGGGTGGCCAACCTGCAGCACAGGTAGCCTGTGTGTGTGATATTCAGCAGCTTGGGCAGGGAGCAGAAAGCTAATTAGGGAAATGAATCAGTGTGGCACTTGAGCAGGGTGTGGGGCTGATTTGTGGCATGCCTGCCAGAAAGGTTGGCCCCCATTGGACTGTGCGACCTCTTTGTTTCTTCCATCCTGTGACTCCAGGATTTCTGTAACTTAGTATGTAGTTTTGACAGTCTGTACAAAAATCAGCCACTCTAAATTTGCCTGCTTTAATAGTCAGGGTAGCACATTTCTTAGTTGAGTGCAGTTTACTTCTGCACAAAACTCCATACATACCATTTATTCTGTCATTCATTATGTTATATCGACATTTGTTACATAGTTTACAAGACAATAGATTTTCTGAGGGAGTTAAAAAATTAGTGTTGTTTTTCTTTTCTTTTTCAAATTTTATGAGAAAGTGAGTGCAAAGTACAAGACGCTGATTCTTGGTTTCAAGCTCACAGCACGGTTTGATACCTAAACAGCTTTGACCATTCTGAAGTCTGAATGTTATTCAGATAGTCCTTCCTATCCGATCGGGTGGTATGGTTAAATAAATCATACCAACTTTTTTACATTGCAAAAGTTTGGGATATGGAGAAATTACATGTCTTGCTTATGGTTACACAGTAAACCGGTGGCAAAGCTAGGGTTAATGTTTGACTACTGTTTATTAAGCACCTGCTCAGTCCTGTTGATCATGTTGTCTCATCCTGCTGTCACCAGTGATACAGGAGAGTCATAAAAAAATAAAGGAATCTCAAGTATAATTAAAGAGGTGCCTGCTTATTTATCAGTGATGCACAGAAAAGTGTGAGAACCTGCCTTGCCGTTATGAGTAGATTATGAAGAATTGGTCTTTCCTGCATGTTGTGCAGTGAGTCCTAGTTCTATACAAATGTTTAGGTTGGTTTCATAGTTAAGTGAACAGTTAGGAAATTGATTTAAATATGGGAGCTGAACTTTTACAGTGGCTTTGAATAATCCTGATTTCCAGTGCTTGCATGCAGAAAAGCAGATTCTCTGACTTTTACATCAGGCAGCTGAGCCCCCACTTGCAATTGGGACTGTATAGCAGCATACACTGAGAAAGCAAGCAGCCTCATCCCCACAACCATGTTGGTGATTAGTAATTCTAAAGGATGTTTGAAATGCTTTTTTTTTTAATATTAAGATTATAACTCACTAAATATTTATATAAGTATCTGTGGTGTTATAACTAAATTCTTAGTTTCCTGTCACTGCTGAATAAGGCTGAGCAGAGCCCTGTATAAGATCTCAGCTCTGTCTAGGTGCTTAATGTCCTTCCTTGTCCAAAGCAAGTCAGAATCACAAGACCCAATTCAAAACTGGCATAACCAGGAACAGCATCACTTGCATCACTGCAATAGTATCTGCTTTTACCAGAGGTGAATTTGAGTCTCAGAGTTGTTCCCTTGAAGGGGATTTGGCCTAACCTAACTGTCTTTTCTCCGTAAGGGCTCTTTGAGCCAATCTACATACAAAGCTATTCTACTTTAAATTCATACCCTATCTTATTCTAGGATAGCTGTCATGTGTAGACAGCCGTTATTAGCCATGTTCATTTTTAGTCTGTATTCTTGCATCAAGTCTGAAGACAAGGTGTTCACAGAGGCATACCTTAATATGCATATTTGTCTGCCTCTTTAAAATTCTAGACTTCAACCATTTGTTTTGCTTCCATGTATGAAGGGACCGTTGGTCAGGTAGATCTGTCATTAAGGGTGAAAAAGGGGGAGAAACTTCAGGAATTTCCTTTGATTTGCTCCACTGGCAATAGAGTTTGGCTAAGCCCCCTGGCTGCTTTTACCTACCTCTTTTGCTGGCTCCTCTTCCTGTAGCTCACATTATTAGGTAGCTCCTCCAAAATCTTCTTAAAGCAGCCACAGAGAAGCCCATTTAAGTAGTGTGGTTTGAAGTAGCATTTACTCTTTTTTTTTAAACAGCCACAGGGTGATCAGAAGATGAGCATCAGGAAAGCAGCGCCTTCCCTGCTTCTCCCCACCTCCCAAATCCTGGAGTACCAAGTCTCGGGACTGTAGCAAAGGAGCGGCTGTGAGGCCATTTTAAGAGACAAGGTGTGCTGGTGTCAGTTTTACCGTGCCATTACCTGTCCCCAGAATGGTTTTATTACTCGTAGAGAGTGGTTTCTCAGTATGAAAACTTTGCATGTTTTTAAAAATGCTTTGTATGGGACTTCTGCCCTGATTTATGTATCACCATTATATTAATAATGCCTTTTAATCTCTGGTTAATGTGCCAGGGACTTGATTAGTCAGAGATTTTGAATGTTTATGTTTTTGGGTGGAAAACGGCCATTTATTTGTAACAGAACTCATTTTTCACACATTCAGACTTTAGAGATTTCCTTTGTTCTCCACAGATGGCAGGAAGCAGATGTGTATTACTTCTCTTTGTTATTCTTGCTGTCTTCAAAGACTGTTTTTAACACTGTCCGTATAGGTAAATGTATATATAACCTTTTGTCCCTTTACAATTTTCACTGCAAGTAAAAGGTAACTAGAGTTAAAAATTGTACAGTTATCTAAGGCAAAAATATCACACAAGTTTTTTTTTTTTTATTTTATCCAGCACAGTCATTGCATATATTTAAGGGAAGACTAAACATGGCTTGTTATTAAAAATATGAGTCTGAGATGCAAAGCATGGTGAGTTGGTACAATTTAGCAAACTAATTTCTTTTTCTTTGTTTTTTTACAATTATTTTGATCATTTCCATTCAGAGTTCTGCCTGTCTTTAGTACTGAAACGTTGATATTTGTTGTTTTTTGTTTTTGTCTTGTTGATTATGGGGCCACACTGTACCTAGAGGTTATAATCACAAGAATCCAGAGAATCACAAGATTTCAGGAAACTTCAAGGCTTGCATTGGTGACTGGGAATGATAACTCCTTCCTTCAAAGAGTGGGTTTTGGGAGCTCTGAAAGGGTATATTCCAATATTGGAGAGAGGGTCTCTCTATAGAGTTTCAGCATCTCTGTATTATTATAGGTCCCCTTTCTACCTCATTTTTCATCATCCTAATTCTCCTACATGCTTTACAGAGAACAACATTAGTTTTCATGGTCAGGTATCCGAGTCTTAATGTGGGATATTGTGCTTGGTTTAAAACAGATCTTGCTCTCACAAGTACAGACTATTAAGCCTCAGAGCTGCCTTGCTGAGGAAAAGGTTTCCTGAAGAGAAATAGTTGGTCTTCCTTTCTATATG
>NW_005842490.1:969132-987922 GCF_000455745.1 Alligator sinensis | reverse complement strand
AGGAGGAGTGAGCCTAAGTACCTGTGTATTTTTATTAATTGCTATTATTAGGGGCTACTCAATCTGTGAGTGCATGGATTTTGCAGAAACCACAGAAACGGGCAGTGTCCGTGAAATCCATGAAATAATTTTAAAAATCCAACAAAAAACCTTACTAAAAATAAAATGCTGGCTCCCCAGTGGAAGCCAGTGGTCCTCATGGCTGCTGTGGCCTGGACTTAAGCCCATTGCAGGGAATCAGCGAAGAGGGGCAGGGCGGCACGATGGACAGCTCTCTTGGCCAAGCAGCAGTGAGAGGCAGAGCCACCGGGGGCCCACAGCCAATCAGAGGCATGGGGGCCCTGTGCTGCAATAATCGTGTGAAAATGGCGGCTGGCCTCCTGGCCCACAAAATTGGCCACCTGACTTCTCGATTTCGGTAGGTCCCTAGTTATTATACCAGTTGTACATACCTCTACTTTTTTATATGCTAGAAACTTGTTTTACATTTCATGCATAACAGGAGGTGTCAGTCATTAGCTAATTACATTAGTTTGTTGGAAACCAAACTGAGCCAGGGCTGTGCTCCAGCTTTCCCGTGTCCCCTGGCAAAGGGTCCTTATTTTTTTTTTTCCAAAAACTTCAGTGGCTGTCCCAGTTTCTAACCCTTCTGCTAGTACTAGTAATGAATTTGATTTGCCTTAATTTCCCATTTAAATCAGTGGTGCACAACCTTCTAGTTTGCGGGCCACATGAGTGGCATGGACGCAGTCCACAGGCCAGATTCTGTGTGTCAGGATGTCAGTCCACACTTTGTGGTCTGGCGCACTGGCCTGAACCCTTTGTGTCCAAGCCGGCCTTGGAGCGACCCTGTGTGCTGGTCCTGCTCTGCACGCTAGATCTGACTATGGGGCCCTATTCTCTGGCCTGGGTCCAGAAATTTGGTGGCAAGGCAGCCATGGTAGCATTAATTTTCACAACTTCTAGAACCATAGCAGTTAATGCTACCACTGTTCCCTCACTAGCAAATTTCTGGCCCACAGGCTGATGATTGTACGCTACTTGTTTAAATAGTTGCCCAGTACCTCTAGTCCATGCCTTGCAACATTTTTGAGAGAAGGTTCTACGCGGCTGTGACTTGAATATATGATAGAGTTGAAAACCATCTTGAAGCATGTAATAGTCACACAAACATGTTATTTGTTACTGTTTGTTTATAGAATGCTTTAAAATGTGCAGTTCGGAGAAAGTCTTAATTGTGCCTGGCCCTTTTTTGCAAGGAGTCTGAGAGAGTGAGCGATCAAAGCAATATAAACTTTAAGAAACAGAGTTTGTTTGTTTGTTTGAATTGTTTAACCTTTAGCCTCTTTTGCTTCCATGGAAGATGTATTTACTTTATGTATTTGATCTTTTTTTTCTTGTATACCAAGCCTTATGGACAAGTGCTGTGACACACACTATCATGCCAATCTTCATTTAATTTGATACTCAGCTTTGTTTAAACAATAAAAGGTCCACTTATTTATGTGGTAGCAAATTACTTTTTTCTAGTCTCAGTTGAGACCTGTGCTAAATTGTGCTTCTAGCTACTTGATCCTACCTACTACCTTTCATCAACACACAAAAGCTTTGTTAAATCACACTCTCCCGTGAACTGTGATGAAGTCGTACAGCTTCAGGTGTAAATTGATGAATATTGAATTAAAACCAAACCGTTTGAGGGAACTGTTAAAAGGTGTAAATAGTCACTGTCTTTGCAGTGCTGAACACTGTTTGCCATTGGAGTCGGTGGTTCTTTAGGTTTCCTGTACTCTCTAAGAGTCATGGGACTTTAGAAGGGAGACAGTCTGAAGCAGTGGTTCTCAAATTTTTTGAGTTACACACTTATTAAGCTTATGCTGCTATGTACTATTATGATTAGTTATGTTTTGCATAATAAAAAGTAACACTTTCACGACTACCATGCCAATTTCTCCAACCATTGTAGAGATACTGTCAAGTTGTTCTTTATTAATTTTGCTTCGTTATTCATTTATACAATAACTCCACACTTAATGTTGTCCCGGTTAATATTGTTTAGTTATTACGTGGCTGATCTATTAGAGAACATACTTGTTTAAAGTCATGCAGTGTTCAGTTATAACCTTGTTTGGCTGCCGCCTGCTAGTAGGTAACTAACTGCTTTGTAACGTAAGCCAAGTGATGCTCCTGCTTCAGTGTGGCAGCCATTGTTGTTTATGGTATGTCGGTACAAGTATTCCCGGAACATTTCTAACTTGTGATTGTATAAGTCATTTAAAACTTATACCTGTATTAAATTGTTTGTTTAAAATTATTTAAAACTTATACTGTATATGCATATGTCTTTTGTCTGACAAATTTTTTCCCTGAAACGTAGCCCCCCCCCCATTTACATTAATTCTTATGGGGAAATTGGATTTGCTTAACATCGTTTCTCTTAAAGTTGCATTTTTCAAGAACGTAACTACGACACTAAGTGAGAGGTAGCTGTATTTTCCTTTTCTTCTTTCCTATTCTGTCCTCTAAAAATTTGCCACGTATGCCCCAGGGGTGTGTGTACGCTGGTTAGAGAAACACTAGGTTAGAATCAATGGGCACTTTTACACATGGTGGTGGAGGGGTGGCCCTTTATTTAGAGAAGCTCCAATACCCTCTCTAATTAAAGCACTGCTGCGTCTTGTGCATCAGTGTCTCCACACTCAAAAATGGTGGTGGGGCACTTGACCTAAAGCTTGTTTGACGAAATTTAATTCAAGTGCTCCCACCACCATTTTTAAGTGCAGAGCCACTGATACGCGAGATGCAGGAGGCTACTGCAGTGCAGCAGTTGCCACACTGCAGCAGACTCGATTAATCAAGTCGGCTCTGCGCTGGAATTCCAGCGTGTCGGAGCAGCCTTGGCACCTGTGTATAGGCGCCCAATGTTGATAGAAGACAATAAAGACCTTCTAATGCATAAGAAAAGTATAGTGTAGACAGAAGCACATGCTAAAATGGAATTAAAAGTTAGGTTCCTCGCTAAATTTTAACCTGGCCAAGTTAATATTTATAAATGTTATGTGCTTTTTACATTAGAGCTTTATAATGAGTTAGTGAACACCTTATGATAGTGCACCTTCAAATTCTAGTTTTGATTAAGTGTACAAGAACAGTCCTGGGAGTAATGGTCTCCAGAAGGCCAATGTTCTTACATAATGTTTAATTCTTTGACATATAAAGAAAGGGCTATTACTTTTGTATAAAAGAAAAATGTTATTTTGCCTGACGTTATTCTGAAAGCCCAGAAAGCAAGGAGTATATCTGTCCATGCTTAGTTACATGAAAAAACAAAAGAGATGGATAGTGGGCTGTAAAAAGATGCTCTTTCCTTTTTTAACTCGCTTTTTGTCACTGTTCATGATAACTCCTGGAATACCTGAAACTGATATTGCATTTGCTCTTTGCTTGTATATACAGCTTTCTTGGCTCTGCTTTCTGATAGTGCAGGTAAGTTCTTTCTGATGCTTTTAGCTAAAAATTCTCTTACTCTGTAACAGCAAAAGCATTTCATTTGATTGTACACTTTTGCTTTTTTCTTTGATTTTAAAAGCAGTCTGTTGCACAATGACAAATTAGCACTGCGTTGTTTTGTTGTATCAGAATGTCACAACCACAGGCTTATGTATGTTGTAGCCTGCCTCACTTTTTATAGTAAATGTTATGATAAAAAAGAAGCCAAGTGTATCTGGAAGAGAAGTGACTAGCATGCTATAGGCTCAGTAATCGGTAAATAGTGTCAGGCACGGGTGAAATGATGGAGTGTGATCCTGCTGCGTTCATCAGAGTAGTTGCTGTTGACTTCAGTGAAGTCAGGGTTTTACTACTGACTCTACTCTTTAAAGAGACTTGTGGTTGGAGGATCACTGTAGTGCTTCTAGTACCTTAGGCATGATGATGTTCCAGCTATGCAGAAAACTGGACTGAAGACATACAGCATACAAAGGTTTATATTTTTATTTTTAAGGAGATAGCAGCTGTCCTTAATGATGTTCTCTCTAGTCCTTATTTGTGAGCTGGGAAAAGCTGTTCTGATTTCGTGGTGATGTAACTTTACAAGTTGCTGTTAAGGAGGAATGTGAAGTGGTTCTTCTTTGCTTCCTCTTTGGAGCTTCCTGATTTTTGCCTCTTATTTGGGGGAACTCCCTGTGTTGTGACTATGGGACTACGGCCACTGCTCCTCATCCTGTTTTGAGGTTGGGTGGGGGGTTCTGCTTATAAGTAAATGTTCTAACTGTTGAAGTCTTTGTGATTAGAATCAACTTACAAAAATGCTTGTATTTAATTTTTCTTATGCTATTTGTACATGTGCATTTTAATTTTGCTGTGTTTCAGATTTACTGCACTAATTAAACCTGAGCAAGCTGTAACAAGTGAAAAAATGCCTATATGAGGTAAGCTTCCAACAACACCCATACAGCCATTTCTTCCTTTAGTTGCAATACATAAAATGACATACTTTTTCTCAAGCCAGGTGTCTTACCTATAGTTTCACATAACAAAATAACCCACCCCCTACAAATCCTCCCCTAAAAGCAACATTTATTATTTGACTTGAAATTTAAACCTTCTTGTTGCTCTGGAATAGATACCTTGCATGCATGCTCAGGAGGTGTTTCTGATAGGAAAACCATATTATTCATTCTCTGTGCTTTTTTTTTTTTCCTTTTATATTTCCTTATCTCTTGTATATCTTTTCCTTAACTCATTTATTCTCTCCTCTTACTTCCACTTTGTTTCTCTTCCACCCTTAATACAGCCTCATATTTTCTCTCTTTCCCCCCCCAAAAAGCATTCTCTTTCCCATTCTCAATCCTTTTCTCTTTTATTCCCCCTCCACTATCCCCAATCCCTCAGCAGGATTTAGTGTTCATCTGTGGTTGAGTGGAAGTGAGCAGAACCATGGCTGCTAATGCCAGGTCTGGATTAGGAACCCAAGCTGTTTGTAGACTTGCCACTTTGTGGAGTCAGAGATTCTGGACACTCCATTGACATCTGAATTTTCTAAAACTTTGCACCATTGCTTGCACTGATTCAGCTGCATTGGAATTGGCACAGTGTAATTGGGCCATTGGCATCTTTAATATGGTGGTATAATTCCTCTCGGATACCACCAGCTCTAATTAGCACTGTTCTGATTGGAGCAGAAGAAAGAATCGGCAGCAGTGGGTATGCTAGTAGTGTTAGATGCTGATGGAGCTAACAGATGTCTCCTCTATAGAAATCTAAAAGCTTCTACTTCTGCTGACCAAGACCTATATGTTAAGAAGAGTGGGGTGATAGAGGTTGCATGAAATGGAGATTTAATTAATTGGTATATCTGTGGGTGGTCCCTGAGATCCATCCTGTCTGTTTCTCTGCTTAAATTTTCTGTCAGATCAGAATGACCAGAGTACCAGGGTTTCCAAAAATAAGGCTAAGCATGGTCTCCTGTGAAATTTATGAAATGGGTTCCTTGCCCTTGTTTGTCTATAGAAATTTTGAGGGCTTGGTAGTCATCTCTGCACGATGGAGTGTGATCACAGCAGGCAAAAGTCAGTTTATTTTTCTTCAGGGGAAGATTAGTGTGCAGAATAAATGATTTTAGGGAGTTTTATATTAGGGTGCTAGGCCATGTTTGAAATCAGGCACTTGGATAATACTGCAGAGGCCTGAAACCAATAATGATGGCTTTTCTTTTGTATCTGTGGATGACAAAGTAAGGGGCAGGCATGTCCAACTTTTGATAGAAAACTCTTCAGCTTGTATAAAACTCTAGTGATTTGGGCTGTCCCTCACTGTTTTGTGTGGAGATGCCTGAATCCCTACTTGGGTGTCTTTAATATTGTAACCCGTGCTGGCATGCTAGGCTGGATGATGCACTGGATTTTGGGTCCTCAGGGTGCCAGTAGCCCTGGGACCCCCCTCAGGCAGATCTGCTGACTCAGGTGCCCCATGGAGAGGTGTGTCCCTCACCCTCAACGCCCAGGAATTCACTCCAAACCCAGTGAACACATTGTTTCTTTATTATATACAACCAATCTATATACAGAAAAGAAATAAACAAAATAAGAAAATTATAACAATAGTTAATAATAAAATCAACAATTTGGATAAAATATACAACTGCAACATGGGGGGGAGATGATTCCAACACACTGGGTGGTCCCACTTGTGTTAAATAACCTCAATAATTGCATTCACCTGGTAATAATCCTTTAAACAGGTCTCTTCCCCACCCCCCACAACAAGATAGATTCTCCTCTGGTCAAAATCCACTTGCCATACAATAAATGGCATCACAGCTATAACTATTAGGACTATACAAAGCTTCAGTAGCCGGTTTGATTTGGAGGAGATTTGGCCCGAATTGGGGACCGAATCTCTAAATCCGAATTGAGTCAAGAAACCAATTAAAAGCTCCAAATCAATTGGAAGCGTCTGAAAAGATTTAGCGTTTCATCCATAGACTAAACAGGCAGCTGGCAAGTCTATTGGGGTTGGGGGAGGGAGGGATTGGGGTTAGGACAAGCTGCCCAGTGGGGGTGCACAGGATGCCGGTGCAGCAGCACTGGGAGTGGGGGCTATGCCCTGCTGCCGCTTGCCCAGCTGGGGCAGGGTGATGGGTGGGATGCGGGCATGGCTCACTCCGGGTGGATAGTCCAGGTTATGCCTTGCTGCTGCTTGCCCAGCCGGCACGGGGGGGGAGGGTGATGCAGGTGCAGCAGCCCTGGGAGCAGGGACTATGTTCTGCTGCCACTTGCCCAGCCAGCACTGGGGGTGGGGGTGTGAATTGCAATGCGGGTGCGGCAGCACTGGGAGCAGGGGCTGTGCTCTGCTGCCACCTGCTCCCTTCCACCCAGAGCAAGCTGCGCCCACATCCCAAGCAGCAGCAGGGCAGAGCCTCAACTCTGAGCGCTGCTGCACTCACATCCCACACCCCCCTGCTGCGGCTGGGCAGCTTGTCCAAGCTCCAGCCCCAGTCCCTCCTTCCCCCATGCATCTTTCCTCCCCCAACCCCAACAGACTTATGGTCTGGAGGCAGCTGTGTCAGCTGTTTGTTTAGTCTACGGCCAAATCTCCGAAGTGGCACCAAATCTTTTGGATCTGATTCGGTCAATTGGGACAGCGATTCGAATCTCCAAATCGAATCACTGTCCTCCAAATCAGCCGAATCCAAATCCGAAGCGAATACTTGCTGCTTTGCACAGGCCTAATAACTATGAATAACTATGATCTGCCACTAGAAGGTGGAGGCAAGGCTTCTGTTGCTGTGGAGAAAATGGACTCCTTTGATCCTTCCTGACAGCACAGCCAAACAAGTCTCTGGACAGCTGCTGCAAGCAATAGGCTCCCTTTTGTCTCCTTCTGGAAATGCAGCTTCTGCAAACATTATGGGATTAGGTGTCCCCTCACAAACAGATGCAGTTTGTGTCCTCTCAGCCCACACCCTCTCGGGGCTGTCTCCCTCTCCCAGCACCTCCACCTGCAAACAGGAGATCTTCCTCTGCATCTTGAGCTTTTCCAGCTCAGAAAGGGGCTTCCCTCCGCAGGTCTCTGACCATGCAGCTTCTCCCAGCTCCCAGCAAGCTTACCAGCCTTGCTTACCAACCCCCTCCCCACTCTTTGCCTGGCAGCTGCGTCCCTGGTTGCACAGCTCCAAACTCAGTAGGGAATCAGCTCCTTGTGGGATGACACAGGCTCTTCCCTGTCCTGATGTCTGCTCCCTGGGCAGGTTTCAGCTCTGTTTTCCCTGGCTGGCAGGCTGTCTCTTCCCTCTCTCCAGGCTGCAATTGTCTCCTTTTCTTCTCTCCTCTTCTTTTCCCTCTCTCAGCTTTTTATGGCTCAGTAGCAGCCAATCAGAGTCCTGGGTTTGCAATGGTTGCTCTGATCACAGTTTAAATGTTCCAATAAAAAGCATTCACTGTGTACAGCCTACCCTCCTGTCTGGAAAAGCTCTTGGACCCTCTGTAAACTGTTTGCTGCCCTTTTTGTGTAGCGTTCTTAAGCACAGCTCACCCACTCAACTTGTAGCCAGGTGAGCCTTGCAGCTGTTACAATATGGTAGTAATTTTTTAGCATTCTCTGTTGCTTGGGATGGGTTTCTTCTCCCATCCAGACAAATGGTGTTCTTAGTTTTCAGAATCAGTTCACTGCAAGTAAATCGAGGATAATTTTTTAACTTCTGTATGTGTTAAGCTATTTTGTTTGACTCTTAAAATACACCACTTTTTATATGTTCTTGCCAACAAAGCCCCAGGGCCACATTCAGTAAGGGAAAAGAATAATTTAAAAGAAGAAATAGAATATCAAAATAAGAGAACCATTATACAACATCTTGGCCTAGTTTGTTTGCTAAATATCTGCCCAAATACAAAATTAAAATAAAGGCTTTGATAAATACACACAACTAAAAATAATCAATTACTTTCCACTCCTATACTGTCTTTCTACTGAGAACCCTAAAGCCCTCCACAAACGATCTTCCAAGCAGCATTTTCATGTTCATATTATGTTTGTTTTACAGATTAAAGAACTTGCCCAAGGTCTCACTTGTCTGTGGCAGAGCTGGAAACAGAAGCCAAACCTCGTGACTCCCAATCTCATACTATAACTAAAAGACCATCTCTGCTCTTCATGCTGTAAGATAAACTGATTTTGTTAGAGGAGAGGACCTCTTTGTAAATAAAGTTGTATAGCTGTAGTTAGTTGGTAATCTTTTCAGTCATATGTTAGGTTCGTGGCACCACCTGGAGGGTAACTGTAATATTCTCTAGAGAAGCTATGCCACAATTTGTTGAAGAATATTAATTCTTCTGGTAAATGTCAGTTTGTGGATATTACCCAAATAATATGATTTTCAGAACTCTTTCAAAGTAACCTAGGTCTAATGGTGAGCTTTCACTTCTATTTTTTTCATTTACATTAAACATTTGGGAATGTGAACAAATATATAAAAATGTAGACTTTCTACTGTTCCTCTAACCAGCTGTCAGTTATGTTTGACAAAACTGCAAGTGCCATTTACCCTAAAAGAACTAAAGGGGAGGCTGACTTTGAAAAGTCAAAATCGTGCAAGTGGCCCCATTACACAAGTAGTCCCATTGATTGTAAGTAAAGGGAGTAAGGTTTTGCAGGGTCATAACTAAAGAGTCCAATATAGTGAATCTAGTTGGGAATGCTAGAAGTAAGTACCCTCTATTTTCTTTATTTTTGCCTAATGATTTTTTTAATGTAGTGTGGGAGGTAGCTGAGCTAAAGGATACTGGTGAAGTGCTGTAATATTTGTTTTTAAAGTACTTGTGTAACTTCAAGTAATAATTGGAATTGTTTTTTCTTATAAAAAGGATTTTTTCCATTGCGCTTACACACAGATTTGCCACATACCTTGGGAAAGTCATTATATTTATTTCTGCATGCCACAGATATGATATTGATCCTGATCCTGGGATGATAACAGCTGTTTACAAAAATTGTTAGACTATGGATTATTATAGAAGTGGTGGCAAGATGTATATAAAATCATCATCTAAGCAAGAGTTACACACAAGCATTGTTCTGATTAGGCCTCAGGCATTCCAGTACCATGCTTAAACCACTAATCAATCTTAGTGTATTTATTTCAATCTTACATTGCATATTGTAATATATAATCCTTTACCATGTACTTAGTAAGGATTGTAAATCTTTTGAGGATAATCATAGGAAATAAGAAAATCATCTTCTGTAGCCTACAGTACTGGGACATCCTAGGAAAACTGCGGATCTTTATGCCCCAAGGGCTATCTTGAGTTTGTCCAGCAGTCCCTCCATCTCCCAGAGTAACCCAGGATCAGGAAGGTACAAATGTCAAAGCCATCCAAGTTCCTTTCTTCATCTCAACTTGCGAGTGCTAGCCCAGCATAAAATTTTACCCCTAATTTCTGTTGTTTTTGGTGCTGAACAAATATGAGAGAGAGAATCCTGGCCCCCCAAAATCAGATAGCTGAAACTAGGGGTCTGCCACCTTTTACCAGCATGGGCCAGAGTTTGCAACGCAGCTGGCACTGTAGGCTGCAAGTGTCCACCCTTCTCCCTCCTGTCCCATCCCCTCAGAGTGATGGCCAGCTATCTCTGTAACCTTTTTGCAGATTCCCAGCCTCTCTGCAGCAAGGATAAGCCCAAACATGGTAGGGCAGCAATCTCTGGAGAAGAGTACTTCAGATGGGATAGGTAGCATGGCACAGCTCCATGCCACCAGTCTCCTGTGCCAGATTGAATCTTTGCAGGCTGAATTAGACCTCTTCATGGACTGGATCCAGTTGGTGGTCCATGGGTTGCCAACTCCTGGTCTAAATGATTGTGAAGCATCTTGTTTTAAACTTCTGTTTTATTTTAACATAATATCCTATATTGCTTGAGTGCAAGACTAAATTTTCTTCTAACCACAAACATTCAAGTCGGATTCAACTCAAAATAAAAAGATTGAATTGGGCTATATGTTTTATAGCATATAGATTTTGTGATTGCTGACACATGGCTTCTTTCTCTTATTGTTGTCCACTAGGTGTCGCTTTTGCTCTAATCTTAGGAAGGCTGTGGAAACACGGGGGTTCACAAGAAAGTGAAGAGAACAGAATACTACATAAGCAGTGAAGTAAGTGTGTCATGTTATGATTTTCTGTCATTGCATCCATGATTAGAAAGTAGGCTGTACATGTAACAGCAGATCAAGCTACAAATCTGATATTTAGCTCTGAAATAGAAGTTTCTGGGAGGGTACAAGAATTTTTTTAGCTGGAAAGGGATGTGAAACTGAGTTACCTTATACAGGCTGCTTCTGCAGACTGGGCAAGTCACCTGGAGGCAGAATATAGAATTTTTGGTTGCCTTTCAATGGTTTTTCCAATTCCAATATTATGCTAAAGGACATCAGAATATTTTTACTTTGGATGGATAACTGTTGTGGTATTTGCTATGAAAATGTTATCTCCCGGGTCTGAAACTTTTACTACAAGTAGGGTGATCACACATGTGGGACAAGTTTTCAGCATGGAATTGAGGCTGCTCAGTGTGATTGATAGGGTATGCAGATGTTTTCCATTTTTTCCCCTCTGCACCCATTTTTGTAGCCTTTCTGAACATGAATCCTCTTTCCCTCCCACATGCAACCTTCATGTTCCCCATTCCATTACCTTAAGCCAGTGGTTTTCACTCTGTGGTTCACGGACCCCTGCGTGTCTATAGACTATGTCTAAGTAGTCTGCAAAAGATGACTATGATCAGTGAAAAGTATGTGAATACCCACACTTACAATTCAAAGGAGTCCACAACTCCATTTGAAATTTTTTAGGGGTCTGCTGTAGTTGTAGGTTCTGCGTGCTTTGGCTGTGACAAAGGTAACAGCCCTGCTTTCTCCTGCTTCTGGGCATAATAATGCTGCTGTTTTGCAGAAGTATTTAATAATAAGCTAAGTCACATAGCTAGTAATCAAAATAGTACAAATCTTGCCTGACACACCAAGGATTGAACCATAGATCTACAGAGGCTAAATACATGAGCTGGTGCAGCTTGAGCTAGAGGCAAGTCTCTAGCTAAATGTATAAAAGAAATTTGTATCCTCCCTGCATTGACACAGAAGAACTAATATACTGCTCAGCACTGGGTTACACTTGTACTTCAGTCACCAGTGCCCCTTTCTCCTCAAAGTAGTTGGTGTTAAAGAAATACATGAAAGAGATCTGGAAAAGAGGAGAAAAAATCAGTTTAAGAAGAATCATAACCTTCCTAATAGCCCCAAGGCTTTATAAGAAACTAAATATTTCAAACTCATTTAGCATTTTCACTTTTGTCAATGTTTTGATGGAAAGTGAAATGACCGAGAGCAAGGAGAGGGCCGTAGGTTCATAGAAGTTAGGTCCAGCCCCCCTGCTCTTAGGCAGGAAAGACTGCTGGGGTCAGATGACCCCAGCAGGGTGTGCATCTTTTGAAGATCTCCAGGGTACATGACTATATCAACTCTGGGGGGAGTCTGTTCCAGATTCTGGACACTCAAATCATAAAGAAGTTTTTCTTTGTATCCAATCTGAAGCAATCTTGTAGCAGTTTATGTCCATTATTCCTCGTCTTCCCCGGGGTACCTTGGTGTACAGATACTCTTCCAGCCCCTGATGTTCACCCCTTATGTACTTACTAGCAAGAATGACGGATTTCAGATAGTGTTTGCATGGCCCCACCCTCACCCCCCCGCACTTTACCCTTCGGGGCCTGCCATGTAAAGACTCCCTCTGCTGCCACCTCCTCCAGCCTCCAGTGTGGGGGCTGCCAGCTCCCACATCCCCTCCCTGCTCGCCTCCCTGACGGCTGTTGTTGGGGCCAGGCAGCAGGGGGGTGCTGCCACTGTGATTTCCCCCTCCCCAACCTCCCTGCCTTCCTCCCTTCCTTGCCTGCCACCCAGCCCTGAAAACAGCTGTCACCATGATCCCCACCTGCCGCTGCCTCTTGCCGCCCACCCGGCCCTGAAAACACCTGTCCCCATGACCCCCCCCTGCCGCTGCCTCCTCCCTGCTGGCTGTGGTTGGGGCCCCCTTCCTTCTCCCCCCCTTTGCCCCCCCCTCCCTCCCTGCCAGCTGTTCTGGGGGGTGTCGGGGGATGGGGGTGGGGGGTGGGGGAGGCCCACTGCCATGACCCCCCCCCCCTTTGCCCTCAGGCAGGGAGCTGTAGGGAAGCCCCACTGCTTGGGCTGCTGGGGCACATTCACCGCCACCACAAACTTCCCTGGCAGCAGCTCAAACTTGGGCCTGCCCAACCATGACCTGCCCACAACAAAGCCATATTGGCTGTCATTTAGAAAACTGCCTTCTGTTAGCCTATCACTTCTGTTAGGCTATCACTTTGATAAATTTTTCCAGAGATCGAGGTCAGGCTGGGTGCTCTTCCTTCCTTTCCTGAAGATAGGCACCACACTGGCCCTCTTCCAGTCTTCTGGGACCTCTCCCGGGTGCCATGAGTTCTCAAATAGGTTTTCCATTGGTCATGTGATGACATCAGCCAGTTCATTCAGCGCTGTTGGGTATAGTTCACCTGATCCTGCTGACTTGTAGATATCCAGCTTCTCTAGATATTCACTCACAAGATCTTCGCTGATTAAAGGTGAGTGATCACCTTCTCCTTGTCCCTCCTGCGCGCTGTCAGGCAAGTTAACACCCTTAGTCTGGTGGAATACCAACACAAAATATTCATCTAGGAGCTTGGTTTTCTCCTTAGTGTCGGTTATCAGCTGTCCTACTGTGTTCAGCATTTTTTTCAGCATTTCCCTTTTTTTCTCCTGCTTCCTATGTATCTAAAAGAAGGACTTTTTATTGTCCTTAATTTCTGTTGCCAGTTTGAATTCTGTTTCTGCTTTTGCTTTTCTAATCCACACCCTACAGGTGCAGGCCATTCCTGTGTACTTCTCTTTGGAGGCAGTTCCCAGTTTCCATCTCTTATAAGCTTCTCTTTTCATTTTTAGGAGGTCCATGGCCTCCCCCTTGGCTCAATAAGGTCTCCCAGCCCTTTTGCTACCTTTCTTATGGACAGAAATGGACTTCCTTTGTGCTCCAAGGATCGTATCCTTAAGAAACGACCCCTCTTCTTGGACTCCCCATCAGACCATGGTCCCACAGGGCTTTGCCCGCCAATCTCCTAAGCTTGTAGAAGTCAGCTTTCCTGAAATCAAGGATTTTTACCCTACTAACTGATTCACCAGCCACCACAAGGCAGGGAAAAGTGATAGTCTCATGATGACTGTTGCCTAGATGACCCCCAATCCTCAGATTACTCACTAGATTATCACCTTTGGTCAAAACCAAATCCAGGAGTGCCATTCTCCTGGTCTTCCCATACACTTCTTGAGTCGGATACAGCTCTTCAGTGGTAAGTGAGGAAGTTACATGACCGATCTGATCTAGCCGAGTGCTTTTCCCATGAGTTGTCTGGGTAATTGAAGTCATCCATGACAACTATATTCCGTGAGCGTGCAGCCTCTGCCAGTTGTCTGGAGAATTCCAGCTCAAGCTCCTCTACTTGATTCAGAGGTCTGTAATATACTCCTACAGTCAAGTCTCCTTCACCACACCCTCCCCGTATCTTAACCCAGAGGGTCTCAAGTCACCCTTCTTTTGTGCCAATCTTGGTTTCCAGGGATGTGTACTGCTTCTTCACATAGACAGCAATACCTCCGCCCTTCTTCCCTACTCGATCCTTCCTATGCAAGGTATAGCCCTCTATATCTGGGGTCCAATCATGGGTGGAGTCCCACCAGGTCTCCATTATCTCTATGACATTGTATTCCTTACTGGTTAGCAGGAGAGCCAGTTCTTTCTGCTTGTTCCCCATGCTCCTGGCATTTGTGTACAGACATCTGAGTCTCCCAGCGGAGGCCCATGACTTCTTGTTTCGCTGAGGAAAATCCAGTTCTTCAGCTCATGTCGGAGTGTTCTTCCTATTGTTTCCAATCTTACTGATTTCCTGGGTTTGCTCTAGTAATTATCCCCCCATCCTCGAGCAATTTTAGTTTAAAGCCCTATCCAGGAGGTCCATCATTTTAGTCGAAAAAAGTACCTTCCCCTTTGGCTTGAGGTAGATCCCTTCCCAACAAGCCACCGTCTCTATCAACCATTTTAATGTATTATGCTGTATTTATGAAATGCATTTTATTTCTTGTAAATGGTTTAAAATTATATAACTTTAGTGATGCTTTACCTTGAACATTTAGTGATGTTTTACTTTTGTCCTTTACATATTAAGTACTGTTCAGTTTTGTCATTGACTTCACCCCATACTATTGTTTTCAATTACTTTGAAATAACTATGATAAACAAGTATGCCACTTTTTGTCCCCAGCATTAGGTATGCCAGGGTGTCCTGTCCTTTAATAAATTTCTTTTATGCATAAGCACATGCTTCACTTTGTAGTGCTGCTTACTTCAGTGGGGCCATTCATATATTAACTTGAGGCCATAAGTGTTTGTAGTATCAGGACCTGTAAAGTCATCTGGCTAACACGAAGTCTGTTTTGTATATTGAGAGCACTGAGCACTTGTTTGGTGTTAAACAAATATTATTAATCTCATTTTCAAGCAATATTTAGAACCTTTAAGAAATGACCTGCTGAAGGATGTTGTAGTAATGTATCAGTTCAAAGTAGCCTCACTGAATCACCTGGAAGGAACTGTAAAGATGCACTTGAGCTTTGAACGTTCAGAGAAAGATAACATCCTGCAAGACAAGTTCCAGTGCAGGGAATTGGCAAATTCAGCAGTATGATAGTGTTAATCATCTTCACGATGTCCTTCAGAAAGCTGTTCCTTAAGTAACCTGACCATTTCAAAAAAATGCTTATGAGATATCACAATTGTAGAAACTTATAAATACAAGAATCGTTTTATAGGCTTACTGGGTTTTTTGTTTGTTATCTTTAATTTGGATAATTTTTAAAACATTTTGAAATTGAGCCACTTGTTTTAGGTGATGAAAATATGGTCGGAGATCTCCAACTTTAGATATCTGGTTTTAACGTTTTGGTTTGGGGGGGGGTCTTTAACAAATGTTTATATTTCACAACCTGTTCCATGAGCCCTGTAGCAAAATTAACAATTTGCCGGTCGCCCTCAAGTCCCAACCCAAACACAGACCCTTTGAGGCTGCAGAAATGGCAGGAAAAATAACTGAATTGACTGATTTCCTCAACAGGAATAAATGTAGGTTGTTTGGATCCAGAGAACAAGATACATTTCAAAGCTAAGGTCATTTGACAAATAATATATTCCCAGAAGTTCTTCTCGCTTACCCTAGTTCAGGGGTTCTCAATCTCTGGGCCACGGCCCAGTGCCGGGCTGTGGAGAGTCGGCTGCTGGTCCACAGCACAATTAGCTGCTGGACTGGAAGTGGCCACGGACTGGCAAACCACGGCGTACCAGAGCCAGGCGGAGAGCCCACGGCTCCTTCTGCAAGACCCGCAGCAGCCCAGTGTTTGGTCCACCCAAACTTTTGCTCCATAAAAATCTCAATTGAAGATTTTTTTTTTTTTCTTAGTCAAAACCCAACATTTTAAATGACAAATGTATTCTGAAAAGTAATGATAAAAACAGCTTCTACTTACTCAACAAATCTTTTTTTTTCTTTGTATATTCAGAATTAGAACTGCTAACTTTTAGAGACAATAGTAAGTTTGTTCCTTTTACTCCTCTACTGAGGATAGACTGAGCTATAGTTTCTGCTCTTTCAGGTGTATCATCAACTGAATTGAGGGCATTGGATTTTTAAAGGTACCATTGAGAGTATAACTGTAAGATAAGGTCATTGTACAAGTGCCCCTGAGGGCATAACTTTAAAATTATAGGTAGCATACGTGAAATTTGACCTGCAGAGTCTTTGTTGCATGTGCTAATGTGGAAAAAGGACCCAGTTGACCTGGGCTGAGATGTTTCAGAGTTGTTGGCTGAAAAAGACTATTTTCCGTAGTAAATTGAGCACATTTATCGTGGACATTTTCAGACCATATACATGGAACCCTTTGTTGCCCTTTTTATAATTGTTTTTAGACTAGAAGTGCTGCTTATATTCCACCCCAAAATTAATTGATGTAGAATTCAGGGTACTGGTGTAATATGCACCTGCTGATACAGTAGCAGGCAGGCAGCAGTACTCTGCTTTAACTTTAGTTTCTGAATAATTGTAACATGCGATACAGCTCTCTGATCCTGAGTTGACAAAGCCATGGATGATGGCAGTGAAGCTTGTATTCAAAAGAAAAGGTCTAAGCCTGTTGGTCTGCTGCAAACAGAGGGGAAGGGAGTCCTGGCCATCACTGCAGTGTGATTCTCTATAAGCAGTTGAGGATCTAACAAGCCCTGGAAAGTTGCAAGTGCACACTTTTGGTGTAGGGTGTTGAAACAATCCAGATCCCCGTTTCCTTTAATATTTCAACTCTGTCAAATTTACTTCAGCTATTTTGTCAACACTGAGTTCTCACTTCTACCTGATCTCTCCCAGGCCTTCCTCTTCTAATGGCTTCTACACATTAAGCAAGAGTGGGGCTGGGGCAAGTTCTGGGGTGAATGGGGCCATCACTGTGGAGGCCTCTATCTGCACCCCACTTCCCCACCTCTTTCCTTCCCCATGCCCCTTCCCTCCACACTTGCCTGCAGGGTGCTGTCTATGTATCTGTGTGTGCATGTCTGCTCCGCACTCCCAAGCCACAGCCCCACCGGTCTTGCTGCTGCCCCTCACTCCTCACCCACAGTACCCTGCATCCTGCCACAGTATGCAGGATCACCCCCTCCTCAGCCTGCAAACCTCCCACACACATCCATAACCCCCTGAACCTTCACAGATTCTGCACATAATTTTGAGTTTTTAGCTGTGAGATTTAAAATCATGATTAATTGTGACTAATTTTTCTAATCGCACAACTGATCCCAATCAATTTTTTTAATCATTTGACAGCCCTAATTTAAAGTGCCCCCACCACCATCCTGAAGCATGAGGATGCTGAGTACATATGACACTGAGACTGCTGGTGTATGCTAATTAGCATGCTCCAGCAGACTCAATTAATCAACTCTCAGTTAATCGAGTTTGCTGCACCATATACTAATTAGCACATGTTAGAGCAGATGTTGAGCACGTGTATAGGTGCCCTGGGTGAAAAAATAAATAAGACTGGTGAGCCCCACAACTTGAGCATGGAGGCGGCTTGGAATGTTTTAAGTCAAATGTTGAGTAGATCTTGTGTCACTCGGGCAATGATATTTGCTGGTCTTCAGATGGATGTTGTGAGAGTCAGTTTATTCATGTTTACAAAGTACTCTGAAATTCTTTGGAAGTATTGGATAAGTGCAAAGAAAACTTGGTGCGGATGTAGGAGTCACTAAATATGCCCAGAACATCAGAGTTCGTGTTGTGGCTCAGTCAAAATTAGATCCTTAATTTCCAACATAAAGGGTTATTTGGCAGTTTTAATCTTCTTTCTATGGCTGTTGTAAATATGGTAATGGGTTGCGGGATGTTCTAAAGAAGGTTGGGTTGAGGGAGTTCCCTTAGTTTCTTGACTTCATTTTGAGCTGGATGCAGGTGAAATCACTTGTGGAAAATTTTACTTAGCTTTGGGAAGGATATTTTGGTGATAATGTAGATTAAACTCCCTTTTGATATTTTTAAAAGTTGTTAGTAACATGAAGAAAAAAAAATTCTGCAAATCATGGAACCAAATTCAGTCTTTCATAGAATCATAGAAGTAGGGTTGGAAGGGACCTTGTAGATCTTCAAGTCTGACCCCCTGCCTGGGCAGGAGGGAAACTGGGCTCAAGTGACCCCAGCCAGGTAGGCATTGAGCTGCTTCTTAAAGACCCCCAGGGTAGGAGCCAGCACTACTTCCCTTGGAAGTTGGTTCCAGATCCTAGCCGCCCTGACTGTGAAGTAGTTCCTACGGATGTCTAATCTGAACCTACTCTCCAACAACTTGTGGCTGTTATTTCTTGTTATCCCGGGGGGCACTGGGGGAAACAAGGTCTCCCCCAAACCCTTCTGGTCCCCCCTAGTGAGTTTATAGACGGTCACAAGGTCCCCCCTCAGCCTTCTCTTGTGAAGGCTGAACAGGTTCAGGTCCAGTAGCCTCTCATTGTAGGGTCTGCCCTGCTGTCCCCGGATCATGCGGGTGGCCCTCCTCTGGACCCTCTCAATGTTGTCCACATCCCTCTTGAAGTGGGGTGCCCAGAACTGGACACAGTACTCCAGCTGTGGCCTGACCAGTGTC
>NW_005842490.1:965035-968536 GCF_000455745.1 Alligator sinensis | reverse complement strand
CCGATGCCGGCCCATCACAGATGTGCTCCTTGATGATCTCCTCAAAGAGTTTCCCCAGGATTGAGGTAAGACTGACGGGCCTATAGTTGCCCGGGTCCTCCCTCCCTTTCTTAAAGATGGGGACCACATTGGCTATCTTCCAATCATCTGGCACCTGGCCCAAGAACCACGAGTGCTCGTATAGCCGTGTCAAGGGCCCAGCAATAACCCCTGCTGGCTCCCTCAACACCCTCAGGTGGAGAGCATCTGGACCTGCTGACTTGAACACGTCCAGCCCCTCCAGAAGCACTCTAACCCGGTCCTCCTCAACCTTAGGTCTTGAGGCGTTCCCCTTGAGTCCGCCTTGAAACACGGTGGGGGAGTCCCAGTCCCTGCACAACGGAGAAAACGGAGGTGAAGAATTTGTTAAAGAGGTCTGCCTTCTCCTCTGGCGCAACCACCAGATTGCCCCACATTTCCCGGTGCTGCCTTCATCCTCCCTATATATTTGAAAAAGGACTTCTTTATTATCTTTGATCTTGGACGCTAGTCCTAGCTCTATGTCTGCCTTAGGTTTCCTAACAGCCCCCCTACAGGCCCGAGCAGTGGAGGTATACTCTTCTTTGGACAGGGAGGCTTTTGGGCACTCTTGCCCCCCTTGCTTCTTGTTGGGATTGTCACCCCTTGGGGCCTGGGTATCGTCTCCTTAAGGAACGACCACTCACCTTGGGCACTGAGTTCCCCTGCCCTCGAGAACCCCAGCGCCTCTCCCACCAATCTCAACTCGTTGAAGTTGGTCCTCTTGAAGTCTAGGGCTACCGCCTTGCTGCAGGCCCTTGACACCCTGTGCTGGATGATGAATTCCAGCAAGCGATGATCGCTGTCACCCAGGTGGTCAAGGACCTGGAGCCCCCTTACCAGATCATTGCCTGTGGCCAGGACCAAGACCAGGTTCAACAGGGCATTTCCTCTGGTGGGACTGTGCACCTCCTGGGTTAAGTGGAGGTCCTGTATCTCGGCCAGGAACCTCCTGGAACAGTCCGACCTGACTGACTGCTCCTCCCAGCAGATGTCTGGGTAATTTAGATCACCCATGACAACTACATCCCTTGCCTTAAGTACCTCTGCAAGCTGGCCCAAAAATTCCTGGTCCAGCTCCTCCCCTTGGTTGGGGGGTCTGTAGTAGACCCCCACCATTAAATCCCTCTCCCCATGACCCCCTTGTATCTTGACCCACAGCACTTCAGCTTGCCCCTCCTCTGACCCCATTTTGCTGGCAGAAGATGTGTATTGCTCTTTGACATAGAGCGCCATGCCTCCTCCCTTCCTTCCTTCTCTATCCCGCCTGTAGAGCCTTTTTTTTTTCCCCCTATGGAACAGCAAAGAATCATTCCTGTTTCACTTGAGTGTGTTTTCAGCAGCTCAGAGTGACTGAATCAGTGAGTAAATGCCAGATGATCACATAATGCTGTGTAATTCAAGACCTGAAATGGCATGTAAATTGCTCTATATTAAAAGGTTTGAAGTTTATTGTACCCTCCACCCTGGTTCAAGATGATCTAGTCTGTAGTCTCTTTCTGGAAAGTTAGATAAGCTGTACTTAGCGTTTCCATTAGTATATCTCAAACAAACAAGATGAAGTCACTTAGTATGCTAAAGTTTCATATCCTTTTTTCAGTAGCAGAGAGAGATTCAGATTTCACTAGTCAGATACGCTCTTGTATATAGTTCTAGCTGAATATTTTTGTAGATTAACTATGACATCCGGCACAGGAAAAATAATCTTATTGCTGCAACAGTATTAGTTTGTGCAAAACTCTGAAAATAAAAAATACTGCAAAAAGACTCAGTTGTGTAATTTATTAGTAATGTGTTCAGTGGTATATAAAACTGCTTGCTATATTGCAGTATGCAAATGTGCCTTATTAATAAGAGGCAACTTTTTCTTCCTTTTGGCAAAGTGCTAAGATAGAGTGTCTGTGTCTATAGGAATTGCTTTTTATGTCTGGATCATTGTATCTGAATTATTCTAATGACCACCCATGCAATGGGGTTATCTCTGTTAATATTGCTCCAATACTGTGGACTGACACGGTGCAAGATAAAAATCAGTTAATTGGACATATTAGGATTAGTTACCTTTTTGTGTACTAATCAAATATTCTCAGCATTGTGGCTTCTGTGTTCCAATTGGCTTGTTAATTAATTTCCTTTTTGGGTTATCCAACTTAAGCAGTTTTCTTTCCAAAGAAATACTAGCAGAATCAGCAATATTTTAAGAATTATTTTGGTCTTTAAAAGTAGACTAAACTAGACAGAACAAAAAGTTCTTCTTCCAGGATAAGTGTACGTGCAAAGAGCTATTCTGGAAAAAAACTCATGTGTAGACAAACCCTTGTTTGCCAACACCCAATCCAAGTCCACTGTACTTCCATGAATCAGTTGATGACATCACTAACAATATAAAAAGTGGGAAAGAAATTAGAAGAGACAAGCTTCCTTTTACCCATTTAGATAAGATGCAGGATTCTGCCTACACTGGCAGATTGCAGAATGCTAGCTTTTGTGAAACATTTTGTCAGTTATTTTTTGTACGAATTCACCAGGCACGTCTCTCATCACCATGAGGAGTGGCTATTTAATATTTCAGTATAGCTCTGTAATTAAAGTCCATCCCAAATCTATATTTCTGTTTATAAATCTCCTTTTGAAAGGCAAACCAAAGCTGGTTTAATTTACTGTGGACCCTGATAAAATGATTTAACAGTTTGTTTCTTTATTGTAACTGTAGATGAAGTTTTGTCAGGGGGAGGGGGTTGGGGTTTTTTTTTTAGGGGTTGGGGCTTCTAAGATTGTTGGCTTTTTTTAATTCTATAAAGGGAAAACTTCTTTAACTAGCCTTACCCATATGTATCCAGGGGTAGTGTTTAGGATGGTTATGCATAGCACTGAAGAAGTTATCTTCTATACATTTAAGGCTAGGGACAGACATTACACATAAACCAGTTTAAGTGATCAGAAACTGGATTAAACCTGTAACAGAACAGATGTTCAGTGCTTATAAACCAGTTTGAAAATGGCTGAAACCCGTTTGAGATAAACCTGGTTGAATGTAGTATCAGACTTAACTGATTTGGGTCAGCTCAGTTTATGCAATGTCTGTCCCAGACTGGGGACATTCCTAGGGGAGGGGGAACCTGTTCCCTTTGTCTCAAGCTTCCTGCCACTGCAGATCATGTGACCAGTTCCCTCACCTGGAAAGGTGATGTCATTTGGAGGTGTGCGGGCCAGGAGCGATCTGGGGCCCTTTTTCCCGCCGCGGGCTGTGGCCAGCAGCCCGGACACACTGAGTTGGAAAGCAGGCGACACGCTAGAATTAGGCACAGACGCTTAGTGGTTGATTCAAGATTGTTTACTTACACCATAGATGGTCGCGGTGTAGGCTGGAAAGTTTCCCCGGTAAAGCTCCGCTTAAATCCCCGTTTGAGGACTCGGACAAAACCCTCAATCTCCCGGAGTTGT